>NC_069499.1:841061469-841086469 GCF_027579735.1 Bombina bombina | reverse complement strand
AAGTTTTAAAAACCGGGCACTTTAGCATCAAAATTTACATTCACTTTAAGTGCTGTGTTCATTCTAATGCCCTAGAAAAGGATTCAATGGGAGGTATGATCCCTGCACTTGTCCTACAGCTGCTTTCATGTGTACTGCAGTGCCTGCTGCTTGCATCTATTTTAGGTCCAACCTGTTGAGAGTAGGCCGTCATAGGATCCCATGCACATGCTGTACCAGGGCACAGCAAATCTGCAGAGGTATGGCTCCTAAAGTCCTACATTTTGAGCTCAGATTGAGAAACTGCTTAATTGTGGACAAAATATATTCTTTATTATGATCCAGCTATTTTTAAGGCATCAGAGGAACTTGGTAGACACTAGACAGAGACAAATTTAAACTAAAAAACAATAGGGCTTGAGGTTGGATTTTTCAGCACCTTGCTTTGGATGACATGATAGTGGGTTACAGTATTTCATGTAGTGGGGCATTGGAATATTTCTCACATGGCTGTATGTATAGTTTAGGGATGAACAACTTAGAAAATGTGTATGGTTTGAGAAGTGTATTAAGAGACTTGAGTGCAGAGGCTAGTATATCAGAGATAGAGATAAGCAGAGCTCCCTGATTATGGATCAATAAAGGTTAGCGACATCATATCTCAAAGTGAGAGAACCTTCTTAATGTAGCTATATTTATCAGATTGTGCTGGGAGCTATTAACCCTTCTCTCCTGTGCAATGCCACTGCTTTCCTTGCTCTTGCCTTGCCTGTTAGGATGATGATCTACACAGGAGGAAGGATCTGCACGTTTTTAGATAGGCAACAGACTTGCATAGTATATACTTTTTTCCTGGCTCCTCTTCTGTGCATAGATTGTTATGTGGGATGGTGCAGAGTGTTTGTTCATACAAAATTGTTGAGGTATCTGTCTAGGAAATGACTTGGGCGCTCTCCAGAAAGGCCTCACTTCCTGACACACTGATGACTCGACAGCCAAGTTCATGTCCTTTTGGAGGGGGAGTGACTACACTGGCAGATGTGAATCAGTGAATTGTAAAGCGTGGCTCCTGGATCAGGTTTGGGCAGGTAAAAGAGGGGTGTGTGCAGAGTGCACACTCCAAAATGTGTCCTTTTCTTGGCCTGTGTCATTATCTGTCTCTGCCCACTGTACGGTTCAGAGCTGAAGGTTTGTTTGACCTCCTGTTTTATAATTGTTTCTGGAAACTTGGTTGCCTGTTACTTAGTAGACACAAGATTAACCTGGCTCTGCGCCTGCACTTGACATAGCCCGGATAATAGGCTGACTTGGAAGGCAGCATGGAGCCCCAGGCTAGCACAGAATGGGCACCTTGCCACCAGTATTCAGCGGTTTCTTGAGATTTGTGTTAGTTGCTGCTTCATAGATCTCTAGGTTGGCATCAGTGCTCAGTGCAAAGTTTCTGGCTTTTCTTTTTTTTTTCTTTTAAAGACTCCCATTACTTGTGTTGTCTTATTGTGCCCTTGATAAGCATGTGAGCTGTGCATTTACATTATGTTATACACCTCCCGACATAAACATTTGCTGTATGCTGAGAAGTGCTGGTAAATATTCTGGTGTGTTTACAGTGGCTGGATGTAGCCATGTGGGCGAGGATAGGAGGGTGGTAGTTCTGTAATATGATATTGTTTACTGGACAAGGGGGGGCAGAGTCAGGGAATTGGCAGGTCCTAGTGCTGGATCAGTGGGAGGGTCTGCCAGCTGTGTGCTTCACTGAGGTTTATTGCATTTTACTTAAGGATTATAATATTAATTACCACCCAGACAAAGAGGGATTTAGTGAAACTGCTCTGGCCTTTCGCACGGGGGGCCCTTTTCCCCTGCACGACCCGGTCTTCATCCATTTTCAGCCCTTGTGATTGCTATAAATTTGTGTTTATTTTTGGCTGGTGAGGACTAAAGATACCAAAGCATTCATTGTTAACCTCATCAGTGCTGAATTTTTTTTTGTTACACCTTTGTAATGATTGAACTGAATAAGTACTTTAAATACTTAGGATGTGTACTTAGAGCTATAGTGATTATATTTAAGCCTTTTTTTTTTTTTTACTTTCCACTTCAAAGACTTGGGTTTGACCAGTAATTGTCTGATTCTGAGGAAGAGCCCTCCTCATGTAGGGGTAGTGTGCATCATATTTTCTGTAGTTGGGCGCTGCTTCTTCCTTTTTTTTTGCCTCGGGTGCTGCTCACTCCCTACGCCAATCACCTCCCTTTTTCAGGAATCTGCATTTAACTTGATGATTTACTTTGAAGTTGCAGAGAGTGTGTGCAGTGAGAGGGCAGAGCTGCAGCCGCTGGCAATCTCTGCATTGTGAGCAGAGAGTGATGTGTCCCAGCTGAGTGAACATAGCCAGCGACAAGTCCTAATTAAATCTAATCACAATGACAATAATACAACCAGGTGTTATTTAGAAAAAATAAACTGTGCCAAAGCCATTGCTCCTCAATCGCCTTTTCTTCGGCCTCCAGTTTTTAAAACTAAATTTGCCCTTCATAGTATTTGCAGTGTTTCAGGCCTTGTGTTTTCTTTACCTGCTGCTGCTGATCTTGTTCTGTTTTCTAGTGATGAAGGATGAAGAGTATTTTAGGGTCTCTGCAATTATCCTAATAAACAGTTTTATCATCTTCCCAGCAATCAATATTGTGGCTGAGGCTGGTGTATTATCTCAGAGGTATTGATTACCTTTAACAACTCCGCTGTGGGCCACATTTGCTAACCCCTTCAGTACATTCCTCTATGTCACACGTCAGCTCTTCCCTACAACCCATTAGAGAGACAGTCCTGTATAAATTGTACCATTTAGGCTTCCTATTAAAGGGACATGAAACCCATTTTGCTTTCTTTCAGGATTCAAATAGAGCATGCAGAATTTAAATAACTTTACAATTTATTTGTATTATCTCATTTATTTTGTATTCTTTCGATTCTTTGTTGAAAAGTATACCTAGGTAGGCTCAGAAGCTGCTGGTTGGTGGCTGCACATATATATATATATCTCTTGTCATTGGTTTTCAGCTAGCTTCCAGTAGTGCATTACTTACTGCTCCTTAAACAAAGCAAATTGGATAATAGAAGTAAATTGGGAAGATGTTAAAATTGTATGATCTATCTGAACCATGAATAACTATTAGGCTTTCAGAGAAAGATGTAATATACCATTGAAATCATTTTGCAAGCCTATCTGGCATCAAGAGGTTAATCCTCGTTGAAAGTTGTGTAAATTATGCTAAAACAAGGCCTGAAAAATCCAGACATCCATGCCTCCTAATTTTTTTCAAACCCAACCGTTTAAAATGTTGCATTGTTTTATTTTAAAGCAAAGGGGAAATGAATAAGCTGCTGAAATAGAAAATTCAGCCTTACTTTCAGTTTAAACTTGTATTGTTTTATCAAGTAAATATGTGTAAAAAAATAAAGCCTAATAAAAACATTTTACCCTTTCTTTTTAAAAGAGTTTAAATATTAGTCTCACATATGCTACAGTGCCTGTTTCATGCCCCAGTGTAAACCCATACAACAGGATTATCTATGTCCCAATAAAAAAGCAGTGTTTTTATGCATGGTCTGCCCAACTGGAAGAAAAAGCACTTACCTGCTCCACTGTCCGGCATGTAGACAGTTACAAGGTATGAGAGGACACAGTTCTTCACAGAGACCTTTGAAAAAGAAAGAACAGAGTAGCCAACTCTGGCTTTCTAAACGAGGGCAGCAAAACGCAGTAAATACCTCTTTACAAGTTCCTAACTGCTTTAAAGCCACCACTACCCGACTGCAAGGAATGACGTGGAATACAGCTATACCCCAAAACTTGCTTGTCGATAAAATAAACATTTTTCTTCAGACGCCTAAACTTCACCTCCTCCATGCACCGAAGGCAAAGAGAATGACCTAAATGTTTACCTCAATCTATTATCTATCTATCCATCTATCTATAGGCTGTGTCCTACATTTCAAATATTCGCTATGTCACAATGTTCTATAATACACCTATGTTACAATGTTCTATAAGAATTGCCAGTCTATATAAAGATAATAGACATCCATAGTGCAGTCTTTGATATATTAATTTAGTAGGGCAATCTAATGCATGTATGAAGGTCAGTAAATAATGTCAGGATTTGCCACGGGCCACATTGCACTATAGTCACACTTATGCTAAAGACAACGCCTCAGAATAAAATGAAATGATCACATTTTAGTTAAAAATGGCTAACAAAGGTGCGTGATACTCAAACTTTACAGGGCACTTTTTCTGTGTGTTGTTATATGAGCATGTGAGTCCTGAACAATACAATCCGTTACTTCCGGTTAGATTCACATTACATGTAAACCACATTTAATAGCCGAATGCTGCTGGTGGCCATCGTCTTCCCGATTCGGCAGCTAACAAATGACCCAAATGCACAAGCCTAAAAACCAATATAGTACCATGTCCCTTAAATGCATTTAATTTAACTGTACAGGTATGCCCCGCTCATACAGCGGGTTTGGGACCGGAACACCGCTTTAAAATGAAACAAGGAAGTTTTAGCTTTCTTTTCACTTGCCAGTGTGTTTTAAAACTTTTTTGAACTAACATATATTAGGGGTGCAATAGGGCTACGTTTAGTTTAACACTAGCTCTGCACAGTATTCAATTAGAATTCAATAAATACTGTACCTGTAAAATAGGGACAATTACAGTAGTAACATTTGCCAGACGCTAGCACTGAGACACAGATTGCGCTGTAATGCTGTAGAGTGAACTAAGCATAACAAAATGGTGCCAGTCACTTTTCTCGCAATCTCACAATGATTACACAACTGTTTCAAAATCCTTGGAGGTTGAACTTCAGCTCCACAAAGCGCTGTATTAGCGAAGCGCTGTAAAGTGAGGTACACCTGTATATGCTACTCAATTTTAATACACATGCTTAATTACTTAAAGGGATAGGGTAACCCCCCAAAAAGTTTTCAGATTAAAAAACATCTCAAACTATACTTATAGTTCACAAATAACATCGTTAAGCAATTTTTTTGTTTACCTGTAATTTTACTTAGAAATTATGTATTCTGCCAACCCCCCCCCCCCCGATCCTCATTATGCAGATCAAATTGGAGTGTTCTACCTAGGTAGAACAATAATGGCGGCCCGCATGCGCAGTATGCCTTGTCCTGAACCCACGCATGCACAAAACTGATTGTCCAGGTTAGGAGTATGCAGGCACATCATGAACTGGGCGTCAGATGCAGACCAAGAGGCATGGGAGCAGACATTTGAAGATGGAGACTGTGCCATTACTGTCTATTGCGCATGCGATTGTCCACAGTTACTGATGCGCAATGCGAGGATGGATGACATTGTGAATACGGGCGACTAGTTACTATGCAAATTATACTAATTTTTGCTGCCTGCTATTGTCCGATCTGACTGCATGAATAATGAGTGGGTCCATCATTTATTTTGGGGCGGTCGTTGGTGACGTTTTCAGCCAAAATAAAAATATAATTATTTAATATATGCAAACTTCAGTGAGTTTAATTCTCTATTACTTAAACTAAATAATAATGTAATGTAATTCTTAAAGCTTTACAAAATAAAAGATTTCTAACCCTTTAATGAGAAGTATGGAACGGATTTTATAGTAACAGAATACCGATGTCTGTTTTCCGCCTTAGTGGAGTTGAGGACCATATGAAACCATTTGGGGGGGGGGGGTGAATGTGGCCCTATGGCCTTTTGTGAGCACAGAAAGATTTATTTAAAGGGACACTAAATTCAAAATTAAACAAATGAATTGGATAGAGCATGACATTTTTAAACAACTTTTCAATTTACTTCTATTAATAATTTTGCATAGTTCACTTGGTATCCTTGGAAATCCTGGACAAGCCCAGGATCCTGCACTTGCCTTTTAGCCATCTGACAGCAGTATAGCAAAGATAACTGCCATAGAATGCTAGAAACATGTGCACGCTCCTAAACTCCTATTAGCGTAAGCTAGATTTACTGTTCAATAAAGGATACCAAGAAAACAAAGCAAATTCAATGACAGAAGTAAATTGGAAAGTTGTACGAAATTACATGCTCTACCTGAATCATAAACATTTAATTTTCACTTTAGTGTCCCTTTAAGATCCATCATAAACCCTGTTTATTCTGAGATATTTTATATTTGTTTTTGGCATTGATCTTGTTTCATGTACCTACAATGTAATAGCTGGCTGTTTATTTTTATTTTTAATGTGTTTAAATACGTATAATTAAAAAAAAAAAAGCAATATAGTTTTATTTATTTTGTCGCCGTTTCCTGTAATCTAAGTCTGAATTGTTGGTTTTCTAAATTCAACTTTCTATAAAGGAATAGGCTGCCATGTTTTAACTTAAGTTTCCACATATCTATCTTTCCTGCAGAGGGAAATTAGTTACAAATATAAAAGAGATTGTCCAAACAAGGCTGTATGGAACATAGGATTATCTAAAAGGCTTTCCAAGCAGCAAAAAAGTTGCCACCCATTACTTAACCTTTACACTTATATTTTTAATATTTAAACAACTAATATAATAACTATATATTATTATAAGGCTAATCTTTGCTTTAAATACATCATTATGTCTAGCATGTATTTACTATTTAATATCCCTTTTAAAAGACTGTCTCGTTTTATAACTGCAAGAATCGTCAGGAAAAAAAAAAAAAACCTGTGTGCATATTTTAGGACTTTATGTTCTGGGTAGTGTTATAATGCTTAACCTACTCACAAATGAATGTGTTACACGTGCCGCTTTCTCTTTGCTTCCCTGTGAATATCTGAGTATAATAATAATAATAATAATAATAATAAGCCTTTGCTGACATTTTTGTTTCTGATATAAACTACACACAGTTTATAGTATCTGGTTTTGGATAGTCTGCAGTATTCTACATAGTGCCCCAGCTGAGGACTTGGTAGACCTTGATAGAAGAGCTTCTGGTAAATGGCTGGAGTGAACACAAGGGGCCACTCATACTCGCCTACATTTCACCCTCCCTTGCAGGAACAAGACTGGGAAACCAGGTGCTTGTATCTAATGGAATTTCCCATCACTTACTGCCCTGCTGATTTCTGATCAATGAAAATGAATTTGTTAGCTCATTGCAGGCTGGTCAGAATTCTGCTGCTTCCATTCGTGTCAGTTCCGGTAAAACCTGCTCATCAGCAGCACGAGTGGATAGAATGAAATAAAAGAACAAGCTCAGAGTTATCAGGGAACATCAGTGGCATTAACTCTTCAGTATACACTATTATGGACAATAATGCTTTCCTTATGACTTGGAATATGCTCAAAGTATTGTGAAGCAGGGGTTTCTGAAAAGGGGGGTTTGTCATTTTGTATTTTTTTTATACACTTGTTTTAAAGGGAAAGTGCTATTTAAACATGATTTTATTTTTTTTCTTCATTTTTTTGCATGACTAAAGGGATATGTTAAAGCTGATAGGAAGTTGATGTCTGGTAAGGACTAATTTCTCACTGGCTGATGAACAGAATTCCTTCTGTATTATTGGTGCACAGTGACACACCTTACAAAGCAAAAAAAGGTTTTCTCCCTGGTATTAGACCATAAAAAAAAGAATCCATTTACAATAAATTGTCCCCTTTAGATGCAAAAAAAAAAACAAAACAAAAAAACCCTCTATTTTATGTCCCTTTGACCTGCTTGACAGTTGCAAGAGGCTAAGGCCACATTTTTATATTTTATTAAATTTGTGTTTTCCTTAAAGGGACACTGAACCCACATTTTTTCTTTTGTGATTCAGACTGAGCATGCAATTTTAAGCAGCTTTCTAATTTTCTCCTATTATCAAATTGTCTTCAGTCTCTTGGTATCTTTATTTGAAAATCAAGAATGTAAGTTTAGATGCCGGCCCATTTTTTTTTAACAACCTGGGTTGTAATTGCTGATTGGTGTATAAATTCACCAACCAATAAATAAATGCTGTCCATGCTCTGAACCCAAAAATGGCTGGCTCCTTAGCTTAGATGCCTTCTTTTTCAAATAAAGATAGCAAGAGAATGAAGAAAAATTGATAATAGACGTAAATTAGAAAATTTCTTAAAAATTGCATGCTCTATCTGAATCACGAAAGAAAAAAAAATTGGGTTCAGTGTCCCTTTAAATATTAAAGGGTAGTAACAAATAATTGCATCCCTTTCTTCATATGGATAGCCAAGGGGGAGGGTAACACTTTTTAGTTATTCATTAGAGGAGCAGCCATAGAGATGCAGCATACTTTTCTAAATATAAGGAATGCAGAAGCCTTTGTTATCCATTTTTCCTTAAAGGGACAGTCAAGTCCAAAAAAAACTTTCATGTTTCAAATAGGGCATGTCATTTTAAACAACTTTCCAATTTACGTTTATCACCAATTTTGCTTTGTTCTTTTGATATTCTTAGTTGAAATCTAAACCTAGGAGGTTCATATTCTAATTTCTTAGACCTTGAAGGCCGCCTCTAATCTAAATGTGTTTTTCACCACTAGAGGGCATTAGCTCACGTGTTTCATATAGATAACATTGAGCTCATGCACGTGAATTTACCATGGAGACAGCTCTGATTGGCTAAAATGCAAGTCTGCCAAAAGAACTGAAATAAGGGGGCAATCTGTTGAGGTTTAGATACAAGGTAATTACAGAGTTAAAATGTGTATAATTATAACTGTGTTGGTTTTGCAAAACTGGGGAATTGGTAATTAAGGGATTATCTATCTTTTCAAACAACAAAAATTCTGGTGATGACTGTCCCTTTAAAGTGAATGTCAATTTTGATGCTAAAGTGCCCGGTTTTAAGAAATTTGATTAAAAAGAGGGGCACTTTAATTCATTAAATTTACATTTCACTCCTGTTGTGAAAAAAAAACCTTACCTTTTAATCTTCACAGCAGCTCCAGCTTCCTCCGGTCGTCGAAAGCCATATCTGACGTCAGAAATGATGGATAGGTCATCCTCCAATCACGGCTTCCCCCCCCGGGGGAATCCGTGTCTGATTCAATGCCGTGATTGGAGGAAGCCGGTTCCTCATTTTAGACCCAGGAAGAGGCTTTGCGATGGGCGGAACAAACTGGAGCTGCTGTGAAGATTAAAAGGTAAGTTTGTTTGTTTTTTCTCAACAGGAGTGAAATGTAAATTTTGATGAATTAAAGTGCCCCTGTTTTTAATCAAAGTTTTAAAAACCAGGCACTTTAGCATCAAAATTGACATTCACTTTAAAGGAACATTAGTCAAAATGAAACTCTCAAGATTCTGATAGAGCATGCAATGTTATACAACTTTCCAGTTTACCTCTATTAGCAAATGTACTTTGTTCTTTTGGTATCTTTTATTGAAGAGTACAGTTAGGTAGGCTGATAGGAGTGTGTACGTGTCTTTAGTACTCTGACAGCAGAGTTTGCTGCCAAATGGCTAAAGTCACATGCACGCTCCTGAGCTCACCTAGGATTACTGTGTTACAAAGAATACCAAAAGAACTGAGCAAAGTTGACAATATAAGTAAATTGGAAAGCTGATTAAAATTCCATGCTCTATCCATATCCACTCTATTTAATATACTAAAGGACAAGTAGAGGGCTTTGCCCTTTTAAAAAAAATAAATATCCATAAATCAGCTTCTCCTATATTTCTGTCTTTTATTTTAAACGCACATACGCAAACCTGACGTGTGTCCTTACACAGTGCAGCAGCTAGTGCATTCTTTGGATTTTCTTCTCTGTACTGTGAATTGTATTTTTGTTGAAATTCCCATCAGTTGCTACGTGACTCTGGATAAATTTGATCAGCATATGGCTGCTATGTGACATTGTCCCTTCTAGAATTTGCATGAGAGGCCTCCTAGGTTTTAGATAAACTCCGCAAATGAAGAATCAATGAGATTGTGAAAAGGCTGCGATCTGGCCAAGGGACTAAATCAATAGTAGGATTTATCTGTCACATCAAAACATCCTAGCACCTAGCGGAAAAGCAGCATATAAATGTGTGCGTCTGAGCGCACTGTGTGTAAGGGACTAAGAGTGGCCTACACGTATAGAGATGGATTTCTGCATGTGAAGCTGCCTGGCACACAGCTCTGCATTTTCCACTGGTGATCCCCGGGCTGTAACCGAGCCTCCAGCAGTCTTGTTTGGTTTGGTAGTTTCTTTAGCTTCCTGCTGCTAGAAAAGCTGTTTATGCTAATGAGCCTATTAAGATTTGAGGGCCTTTGCCATTCCCCATGTCTGTGTGTGTGTGCTCTGTGCACTATTAATGAGCAGGCACAGGGCAACTCTTGTTTGTATTGTCATGGTGCCAATTCCGGCACCCTGTGCCAGAGCAACAGGAAGAGAGACAGCTGTTGATGGCACACTCTCTCCTCCAATACTTCTTTCCTTTCTTGAAAGAAAACAGACCGAGATCAGAAGTTGTGCGGAAGCCTTTCTCATTCTGTCACCAGATCTGGAGATGCCGATGCACTTTAGGAAATGGAAACCTGGGCAAGACAAGTTAGGCTAAGAATGTATTAGCAGTTTAGTTTATTACCTTATTTGCAGTATATGTCAGATTTCTCTAATCAATCTAACCCACTTCTTTACTCTTGTATTGAATCATTTTCTGTTCTATCCTTTTTTAATTTTCTTTGTCTCATCTCTCTCCTAATAGAGACCATTTAGGGCTCTGCTGTTTCCCTAACCACAATTAACTCGCCTTGAGGTTGCTTCCTTTTTAGAAACTACTGAGTTGGCTGTTTTTTTTTTGTTTGGTTTATTTTTTCCCCTTTTCCCACATTCATACTGAAAATTATTTCTTTAAAAAAATATGTAAACTACTTTCCTTTTCTTCATATACAGCATCTGTTCAAAATCCAGACCTTATACCGCACAATCATATATATTAGATATTTGTAAATTATTATTATTTTTTCCCTGCATCTATTCTTTGGGATGTCCCTTTCTATGCAATTTGTGCATGGGTCAGTCAACAGTTGGGTGGTTGTTGTTTGTCATTTTTTTTTTCCTTCCAAGACTTTGGTATGATGCCAAAATGCCTCCCTTGACAGAACCGCTTAATTAACCCTGTTGTAATTAACAATTTTATATTACATGATGTCGCTGTTTAGGTTTAATCCAGAGAATAGCATAGTGCCAACCCCTTCTTGCCTCTCATTCTCTTCTTTTCCTGTATTGAGCAGATTTTGATTCTCTGCCAATACTGGCTTTTCAGCTGTCACATCAAATAATCATACTTCTGTATTACTTGATGAGCTAGTTAGGATTTGTTTTGATTTATTTATTTATTTTTTAAAAATAGATTTTTTTTAATTCAGTTTTGTGAAGAAAACTGTGATGATTTTAAAATATGGAGGTATTGTATTTTTTTTATTTTATTATCAGGTATCTAGAAAAGTTATCATTTTTCCTGCAGCACAATCCTGCCTTTGGAGCAATTTGTTTATTAAAGGGACAGTGTACAGTCATTTTTCATATAACTGCATGTAATAGACACTACTATAACGAAGAATATCCACAGATACTAATCTAAAAATATACAGTATAAACTTTAAAAAATGTTCTAATAAGCTCCCAGTTTAGCACTGTGGATGAGGTTAGGCTGGGACACCCGATAAAAGGGGCTGGAAAAGCAAAAAGAGCAGACACTCCCCCCTTCCCTGCATATGAAAAGATGGATTACACAAACAATAGCAGCAAAAATCTATAGACTTGGGTATACATCTGACACTTTGAGGCTTGGTTAGGAGTCCTAAAATCAGCACAATGTTATGAAAAATAAGCAAAACTATACATTGTTACAAAAACACTCCCAGATGTTCTATATAAAGGGATCACCTACAAAACTTTTATGCAAAGATAAATCTAGTGTACAATGTCCCTTTTAAGCTGGGCTTTTCTACTACCTGGGAAGAGGGTTTTTAAATTAAAGGGGCATGGAAGTCAACATTAAACTTTGATGTTTCTAGCTGGTGATTGGTAACACACCCATGCCTCTTGTCTTTGACTCATTAGATGTGCTCAGCTAGCTCCCAGTAGTGCATTGCTGCTCTGGAGAGGAGGTTAACTATATGTTTAACCCATTGCAAGGGTTAAATACATAGTTATATGCAAGTACCAGTACAATATTAAAATCCAGCTCATTCTCTTTTTACACTTTCAATACCTTGCAGCAATGCGTGCACACATATGTGGGTATCCCCTTGGCGCAGAACTGAGAGCACAGGAACATTCTATCTTCTGTGTCTGCACTCTGATTGTAGGTCATTGATTTTACGGGAAAACATGTTTATAGACAGAGTGCTGATCGACCTGAGGAGTTTGACTTCTACTTCCTTAAGTAGAAGCTGCCTCTTCTATTGACTGACAATCAAAGCGAGACATGAAAGCTAAGGGAAGAGAAATTTTAGAATCCGTTAATTATAAGACCAGCAAGTGTATATAAACTGAAGTGTGTAATAATGGAGCATCTGCACTGATTTTAATAAAAAATAAAAAAAAGGAATAAATAATAATAAAGTGTATATATATATATGTGTGTGTGTGTGTATTAGGGCTGGGCGATATGGGTGACATTTTTTTTTTATTTATTAAAGATTACTTTAATACCTTATTTTTTTCAATAAAACATTTATTTAACACTACATAATGTTACTGTACATGTTTCTCAATGTCCAATACACTCTTGGAGCATAAAAATACAAACCACAAAATAGTTAAAATAAAATTAGCTGCCTGTGCTGGGGTTACATAGTAACATGTTGAATATATTATTATTTACAATTCACTTCACAATACATCCTGCAAGCAACCCTTAATGAACATATATAAATTAAAATATATTGTAAAATGTAATCAATCTCAATGTTATGCGTCACAGAAGTAAAAAAAAAATGAAGGCACTTTAAAGTTTTTGTACAATATATATGTATATATGTATGTGTGTGTGTGTGTGTGTATGTATGTATATGTGTATATATATATATATGTATGTATATGTGTGTGTATATATATATATATATATATATATATATATATATATATATATATATATATATATATATATATATATATATAGTGTATATATATAGTGTATATGTGTGTGTGCACACTCATTCATTCTGCAGGGGCTTAGATACCAGGTAATCCTAGACATAAAAAGTATATTAAAGGGTCAGTCTAGGCCAAAATAAACTTTCTTGATTCAGATAGAGCATGTAATTTTAAACAATTTTCCAATTTACTTTTATCACCAATTTTGCTTTGTTCTCTTGGTATTCTTAGTTGAAAGCTTAAAGGGACAGTCAAGTATAAATTAAACTTTCATTATTCAGATAGGACTTTTAATTTTAATTGACTTTCCAATTTACTTTTATCATTAAATTTGCTTTTTTCTCTTGGTATTCTTAGTTTAAACTAAACATAGGTAGACTCATATGCTAATTTCTAAGCCTTTGAGGGCTGCCTTTTATCACATGCTTTTTAAATCTCTTTTCAACACAAAGAGACAGAAAGTGCACGTGGGTCATATAGATAACACTGTGTTCAGACACAGGGAGTTATTTAAGATCTAGCACAAACCAATGCTAAATTTAAGACAATAGATAATAAACAGTCACAGTCATGTGATCAGGGGGCTGGAAGAAGGTTCCTAGATACAAGGTAATCACCGAGGTAAAAAGTATATTAATAAAACTGTGTTGGTTATGCAAAACTGGGGAATGAGTAATAAAGGGATTATCTATCTTTTAAAACAATAACAATTCTATGGTTGACTGTCCCTTTAACCTAGGAAGTTCATATGGTAATTTCTTAGACCTTGAAGCCCACCTCTTTCAGATTGCATTTTAACAGTTTTTCACCACTAGAGGGTGTTAGTTCACGTATTTCATATAGATAACTTTTCGTGCAAGAGCACAGTGTTATCTGGGAGCAGGCACTGATTGGCTAGACTGCAAGTCTGTCAAAAGAACTGAAAAAAGGGGCAGTTTGCAGAGGCTTAGATACAAGATAATCACAGAGGTTAAAAGTATATTAATATAACTGTGTTGGTTATGCAAAACTGGGAAATGGGTAATAAAGGGATTATCTATCTTTTTAAAACAATACAAATTCTGGTGTAGACTGTCCCTTTAATATCACAGTGTTGGTTATGCAAAACTGGAGAATGGGTAATAAAGGGATTATCTTTAAAGTTTGAGTAGCAGAAATAGTTGTGTTTAGGTGCCGAACCTCCTCTTACAGAATCCTTATGCCACAGCTTACTGGATGTGCCAATTCTACTGACCAGTTGTGAAACATACAATTATATGTTAACTGCCTGCGCATGACGACAAAGGGTCTTCATGTAAGCTGCTGTTTGTGAGGCCGTGATGACCCATTCTCATCATGAAGGGGAATTGCTGATCACAACACCAGATCAGTGATTCCCCTCTACTGCAGGTCCAATTGTTAGTGGTAAGAAAGAACAAAAGGATAAACACACTACATAGGGATTTGCTTGAGCATGGGTCATTATATACTCAATAAAACAAAATCTAGAGACCCCTAATAAAGTTTATTTTCTAATAGACAAATCCCTTCTTTTTTTTAAATGTTTTATATGAAATTTGATTGTATAGCCAAGTGATCATGGGTGATCAACAGTGAGCACATTGCAAGAAAAAAAAAGTGCACAAATGGGTCTCTTTAATCTATATTATTACCCCCTAAAGCCAGTATGTGCCCCTATTTCACATGTGGCTACACTTGATGACAATTTAGTAAGGTGATCTCAGTAACAGCAGTGGTCCCTGGGCCATTTTTCATGTTTACTAAAATCTTAAATATATACCCTCCCCCCAGTTTTTGCCGTAGCTATCATACATGCCCTGAAATCTAAATATTATAATGGTATATTCTGAATCTGCTGGGCCTTTTGGGAAAAAAATAATTTGTGTGTGTCAATGTAAGTAGAAAAAAAAGCTCCAAACTGGCTTAGCACTAATATGGGGAAATGGCTTAGTAGCAAAAGGGTTAAGACTCATGTCTGATCTACACTTGATTAAACAAAAATGTATAAAAAAAAATAAAATATATATTTTTAAAGGGACCGTAAACACTTTGCGATTGCACTATAAGATGTCAAATTATGCATTGTACAAAAATCTGCAATATATTTTCATTATTTATTTAGCCTCATTTCCTGTAAAGTTTTCTGAAAGTTGTGGGTAGATTCAGCTAAAATTTGCGAAAAATTGACATTTAAAGGTTTTCCTTTTTGCCATAGCTTTACGGAGGAGTGAATTAGCTTGTCTGCAATACGGATGCTGATAATTTAACAGATTCATCTTGTATAATTTGTTTGCATTTTAAAGTTCTATATATGACATTTTGTATTGTGAAGTTGGGGCTGATGATTGAAAGATGTTTTTAACTCTGCCATTGATTGTCTGATAATCACCTGTAGTATATTGTTTTCTACATCCTGCTAACTTTTTTTTTTTCCGTTTTTTTTTTCTTCTTCTCCTTCTAGGTAAAAGCCACACTGGGTGCCATGAGCTCTCCATTCAAGTCTCACCATGGAGGGTTGTAAAACTTCAATAATCCCTGGAAAGGACAATGGGTGCAGCGTTCCTCCAAACAAACAATGGACTGAACTTAACAGTGCACACCACCTTAACCAGTCTGGTAACATGGAGCAGCTTGGCATGGAAAACCATGGATCTTTAGAAGGTCTAAGGGGCTCGTTTAATAAATGCATTTCTGAAAGCACTAATTCATCTGTTGCCACCTCTGAGCCACCCGTCTGTTGCAACAAATGTTCATCCTCCTTCTCTAGTTTACAGGACTATATGGAGCATCACTGCCCTGGGACCCGGCCGTCTCTTACGCTGAAGGAGGAAAGTGACAGTGATATCAGTGAGGAAGGGGAAGAGGAGGAGAGTGATGTGGAGAATCTGGATGGTGAAATAGTCTATCAACCAGATGGCTCTGCTTATATAGTTGAAAGTGTAAGCCAACTTATTCAAAGTGGTGAAGCTTGTGGTAGTAGCCCTAGTGGAACTCTCCATTCCCTCTACACTAATTCTTTTCCCAGTACAGCTGGAAAAACTGAGGAATCTTCTGTAGGATCTGTCTACCCTCAAATCATCAACACTTTCCACATAGCCTCATCTTTCAGGAAGTGGTTTGAAACTGCAGACCAATCTTTCCTGAATACCTCAACCCTTCCAGGTGTAAGCCCAGTTCTGCACAGCTTCCGGGTTTTTGATGTTAGACACAAAAGCAACAATGATTACTTAAATAGTGACGGTTCTGCCAAAAGCTCGTGTGTATCCAAAGATGTTCCAAACAATGTAGACCTGTCCAAATATGATGGCTTTGTGCTGTATGGTAAGAGGAAACCAATTCTAATGTGTTTTTTGTGCAAACTTTCCTTTGGCTTTGTCCGTTCATTTGTGACCCATGCTGTGCATGATCACCGAATGACACTGAGTGAGGATGAGCGTAAAATTCTTAGTAACAAGAACATTTCTGCCATCATTCAAGGGATTGGCAAAGATAAAGAACCTCTTATTAGTTTTCTTGAACCAAAAAACATAAACTGTCAGCACTCTCCTGTTTCTTCAGCTAACCCTGCTGGTTCTGGGCATAGTTTTTATGGGAAATTTAGTGGCATTCGGGTGGAAGGGGATGAAACCCTGCAGGCTAGCTTAGCACTTCTAAAAGAAAATGAAGCTACTACTGGGGTTGATCAGTCACATACCAATATTTTGGTGCAAAATAGCTTGCTCAATCTTGGGGGACTGACAAGCTCAGCTCTTAATGCTCCTGTAACCTCCGTTTCTTTGGGCCCTTCAGTATCTGACACTATCCAGTCCTCCTGCAGCAAAGAACCAGGAATGGTAGAGTCCAAAAAGACAGAGGTTGGAGAACTTGACAGATTAGCTGAAAAGGAAGAGCCAGATGATGAGGAGGAGGAGGATGAGGAGATGGAGGAAGAGATGGAGGAGGATGATGATGAACACTGCAAAGCACTGTTTCCAAATGAGCTAGAGAGTCATTTTGCAGACAGGCCACATGAGACAGAGGAATATGCCGGGAGCAGCAGCAAAAAAGACCTGGCTGTCACAAACCAAAGTATTTCTAACACTAATTTAATGCCTAATGTGTCCCAGCTTCAGCTGAGGAGTACAACTTCTACTAGTTCTAGTTCTTCTTCCTATGTTGTCTTTGGTGAAAAGAGAATTAACAATTTAAGCTTTAACAGTGATGGTGTTGGTGCCAGCATAGCTGAGGGTGGGAGGAAATTGGACTTTATTGATGAAAGTGCCAATAGGGACAATCCCGCAGCTCTAGAACCAAATGAAAGTACAGAGGGTGAGGATGGAAGCTATGTCACCCACCACCAGCATCCTGAAAACCCTTGTGATCTTGGTGTGGGGGATTGCCCTTCTGGGAGTGGAGTGGAGTGCCCAAAATGTGACACTGTATTGGGTTCATCGCGCTCACTTGGTGGACACATGACCATGATGCACTCTCGGAACTCTTGTAAGACTCTTAAGTGTCCAAAGTGTAACTGGCATTACAAATATCAGCAGACACTGGAAGCACACATGAAGGAGAAACATCCTGAGCCTGGTGGTTCCTGTGGGTACTGCAAATCTGGACAGCCTCATCCTCGTCTTGCCCGGGGAGAGAACTACACATGTGGCTACAAACCTTTTCGTTGTGAGGTCTGTAACTACTCTACCACTACCAAAGGCAACCTCAGTATTCATATGCAGTCTGACAAGCATTTGAACAACATGCAGAACCTGCAGAATGGAGGGAATGACCAAGTTTTCAGCCACACTGCCGGGGTTGCAGTTGCTGCTGCCAATGTAGCTGCTGCCTCCAACATCAGTAACACTTGTGGGGCCCCCTCACCCACCAAACCAAAAACCAAACCTACCTGGCGTTGCGAAGTGTGTGACTATGAAACCAATGTTGCTAGGAATTTGCGCATCCACATGACCAGTGAGAAGCACATGCATAATATGATGTTGCTTCAACAGAACATGACACAGATCCAGCATAACCGGCACTTAGGCCTAAGTAACCTGCCTTCTCCTGCTGAAGCTGAGCTCTATCAATTTTACCTTGCACAGAATATGAACCTGAAGATGGAAAATGCAGCTGCTGAGTCCCAGTACATCATGGGTGGATTCCAGCTTGATACGACCAGTCCTATCACTGGGATTACTCCTACATTAGGTAAGCACCATAGAGTCCACATTGTGGTAATGCGAGGGACCTTTGCAGGGTATTTAACAGATATTTATTTTTGAATGTTGTCACATTAAACTGTTAATCTGTGCTAGAATATGTATTGTACATTTTGAACTTTTTTATGCTTTGCTTGTTATTTTGGCATGAAGTGAAACTTAAGCTTAGTAAACTAATGTAGTAGTCAATAATTTTAGGTATACATTTATATTTATTATATATGATTTGTTTTATGTACACCAATGACATTTTACTTTGTAATTTAGTTCTGTTTTTTTTTAGCAATTCTTCTGCAAACATGTCTTTAAAAAAACATTGCCTGCCTTATATAATTGTAATACTTTACCAGATGTAGTACTCTTAATAGTCTCTCTTTCATATAATATACAAATTATAAACACACAGTAGCTTTTGTATTTACTCTGGACACATTTGTTTAAAGGGACATGAAACCTCAAACTTTTCAATCATGATTCAGATAGAACATGCCATTTTAAACAACTTTCCAGTTTATTTCTTTTGCCAAATTTGCTTTATTCTCTTGGTATCCTTTGTTGAAGTAGCAGCAATGCACTACTGGAAGCTAGCAAGTTTGGGTGAGCCAATGACGAGGCATATATTTGCAGCCACCAATCAGCAGCTAGCTGGAACGTTGTTTTAAACTGCTTGCTCTGCCGGAATCATGAAAATTACATTTTTACTTTACTGTACCGGTATACGAGAGCCTTACGCGAAAAGCAAAAATTCCTAATAACTTCTATTTATTTTTCTCTGATTTCCCCTTTCACATACTTTATAGTATTTCACATTTCAGTTCATCTTTCTACTTGTCTACATGTCTTTAAAATCAGATAGCTTCAATTACATTGCCATGTTCTTTCTTTCAAATTTGCTAAAAGAAAATGTTATTTTTAATGTGAGGCTACACACGTTTGGTTACTAGG
The DNA here is from genome assembly GCF_027579735.1 of Bombina bombina. Lineage (NCBI taxonomy): Eukaryota > Metazoa > Chordata > Amphibia > Anura > Bombinatoridae > Bombina > Bombina bombina. The sequence continues at coordinate 841,067,260 of NC_069499.1, read as the reverse complement.
GAAGGTCTTGAAGAGACATAGGGGTAGATTTATCAAGCAGCGGATGCTGCAATCTACCCCCAAAGTTTCAGGTCCGCCTGAAACTTAAAGGGACATGAAACCCAAAATTTGTCTTTCATGGTTCAGGCAGAGAATACAATTTTAAAAAACTTTCCTATTTACTTCTATTGTTGAATTTGCTTCCTTCTCTTGTTATCCTTTGCTGAAAAGTTTATCTAGGAAAGCTCATGAACAACAAAGAACCTAGGTTCTAGCTGCTGATTGGTGGCTGCATACATATGCCGATTGTCATTGACTCACCCATGTGTTCAGTTAGAAACCAGGGGTGCATTGTTGCTCCCTCAACAAATGATACCAAGAGAATGAAACAAATTAGATAATAGAAGTAAAGTAGAAAGTTGTTTAAAATTGTATTCTCTATCTGAATCATGAAAGAAAATTTTGGGGTTTCATGTCCCTTTAAGTTAAGAAGCAGCTCCCAGTTTAGCACTGTTGTTGAGATTAGTTTGGGATACCCAGTGAAAGGGGCTGGGAAAACAATAAGAGCAGACCCCCCCCCCCTCCCCCTTCCCTGCATAGGAAAAGACAGATAATATAAACAGGAGCCAGCAGAAGTCTGTAAACTAGCGTATACATCTGACACTTTGAGGCTTGGTTAGGAGTCTTAAAATCAGCACAATGTTATTAAAAAATAAGCAAAACAATACATTGTTACAAAAACACTACCAGATGGGCTATATAAATGTATCGGCTACAAAACATTTATGCAAAGACAAATCTAGTGTACAATGTCCTTTTAAGTCTATCTAGGAATACTTTTCAACAAAGGATACCAAGAGAACAAAGCAAATTATAAAATAGAAGTCAATTGGAAAGTTGTTTAAAGTTGCATGCTCTATCTGAATCATGAGTTTCATTTTGATTATACTGTCCCTATACTAAAGTCACATTTATAAAACTATGAATTGAAGAAAATACAAATGCAGAACTAAGCAGATGATCTACCAATTGCTCTCCCTCTGGGACAGGATTTCATGTCGGTCATTTAGTTCACATAGTACAGTGCATGTTGTACAGTTTGTCTCTGCCATATATGTTGCTACTGCAGTATGCACTAAATAATTGGCAGGCATTGAAGAGCTGAGCTACTATGAATTTATGAGTAAGTAGTAAAACCACAAGGAGGAGTTAAAATGAATCCTTCTATCCATAAATATACCAGGTTTTTCCTAAATATGAGTATATTCATTGTATAGTTGTTCCTAAAGCCCAACTATAGTGAAATTGAAATATTCTCCTTGTATACATTTTTGATGAAATCTTAAAAGGTATTGCACATAAAGGGACATGAAACCCATTTTTTATTTCATGATTCAGGCAGAGAATGCAATTATGAACACTTTCCAGTTTACTTTTATTATCAAATTTGGTTCATTCTCTTGGTATCCTTTGTTGAGTGAGCAGTTTGCCATACTGGGAGCTAGCTGGGTGAGTCAGTGACAAGAGGCATATATGTGCAGACAACAATCACCAGCCACCTCCCAGTAGTAGATTGCTGCTCATGAGGATACAGTGAGAACAAAGCAAATTAGAAATTAGAAGTACAATGGATACTTTGGAAAGTCATTCACAATTGCTTACTCTATCTGAATTATGGAAGCAAAAAATTGGTTTCATATCCCTTTAAAGGGGCATTAAATATAATCTGGAAGCTTCACGAGACTTCAAAATTCTTCTCCAGATATGAAGCTTTAATGAATAATGCAGCTTTGAATCATCATACAAGTGTTTTTTTATTTAGGCCACTTCTTAACCAATTCCAACCCTGTCCATATGAATGTGGTAAGAACATGCATTGTGGTTTACAGATGCGTAAAGCCCTCCACAATTCTTGTGAGGTGGTTAAGCACTGGTTCTGCTCAGGTAATTCAATTTATTAAATATATTTATGAAACATATAGAGTCTTATTTGTTTCTGATATAAACTCTACAAATAAATGAATATGCTTATACAACACATTCATATTTCTGAGCTTTTGTATATGCACATATTGACGATTTCTGCCAGCGCTTTCTTAAAAGGGACAGTAAATTCATAAGTCACAATTTTAAAAAACTTTCCAATTTAATGATATTCTTTAATTTGCTTCCTTCTCTTGTTATCCTTTGCTGAAAGGTTTATCTAGGAGAGCTCAGGAGCAGCAAAGAACCTAGGTTCTAGCTGCTGATTGGTGGCTGAATATATATACTGATTGTAATTGACTCACCCATGTAGTGCATTGCTGCCCCTTCAACAAATGATACCAAGAGAATGAACCAAATTTGATCATAAAAGTAAAGTGGCAAGTTGTTTAAAATTGTATGTTCTACCTAAATCATGAAAGAAACATCATGTCCCTTTAAATTAATATTCTCATGTAAACCACCTGGTATCTTTAATACTATTTTAAAAAATACTTTTCTTTTCTAAGGAGCAAAAGTCCTCCTGAAGAGAATATAAGGCTTAGAATGATGTGTTGGAGATGAGGGCCCATGCTGGTACCTCAGAAATAGATCCACACACAGCCAATCAAGCTGTGAGACTCCTCCCTCCTTTGTTTAGCTGACCTAGCTGCTGCAGGAATAAATGTTTCACTACATTAAATCCAGCTGCATCATGACATTCATGTTTTCATTCGTATAGTGTGTAGTGGCCATCTAAGCTCAAGGGGTTTATAAACTGTCCCTTAAAGATAAAACCTTTTCTTATTGAACGTGTTTTAAATAAAGTTTTTTTGAAGCAGGCCTCAGACCCATTGACCTAAACATAATTTTTTTGAAAAATGAATGTTTAATGGCATATAAATTGGACTGGACTGTTGTGATTTATGTATTTATTCTTAAACCATTTTCTTTCTCCATTTTATAGTTACATTTTCTAACTGCGACGTCACAGTTAAAGAGAATAGTTTGTTGTAACAGGTTTGTTTACTTTCGGCTACGTGCCAGAATTTATTTTTATTTAAAGGGACAGGAAAGTCATAATTAGACATTCCTGATTTAGACAGAGCATACAATTTTAAACAACTTTCCAATTAACTTTTATTATTTAATTTGCTTCCTTTTCTTGTAATCCTTTACTGAAAGGTTTATCTAGGAAAGATCAGGACCAGCAAGGAACCTAGCTTCTAGCTGCTGATTGGTGGCTGCATATGTATACAGATTGTCATTGGCTCACCCATGTGTTAAGTTAGAAACCAGTAGTAAATTGCTGCTCCTTCAACAAATGATGCCAAGTGAATGAAATAAATGTTGACTAGACTGTCCCTTTAACTATATACCCCAGTAGGCTACAGAGAATGAGTCTTAAGCTACTAGAAGCCCATATTAAAACTATATGTGATTACACATTTCACTCTTCTGCCACAGATTGATAAAAAAAAAATACTAAAAATAAAAGGAAACCTGGTAAATACTTAAAGGGCCATGATACCCAAATGTTGAAACACTTGAAAGTGATGCAGCATAGCTGTAAAAAGCAGACTAGAAAATATCACCTGAGCATCTCTATGTAAAAAAGGAAAATATTTTACCTCAAATTGTCCCTGTTGCAAAGGACTTTAAGCAGCAAATCAGTATGTCTGTCCCGGGACAGGCAAGGGAGTGAGCTTTGTGCACACTCATGTTATTTCCCTATTCAGTGTAAGGAAGTTTACAGTGAAATCTCATGAGATCACAGTAAAAGAGTTCATGACCTCAGCACTGCTGATGCTGATTGGCTGCTGTTCATTTCTTCATATTTTTTTTTCAACAGCTGAATTATAACTTTTTACACAGAGCTGAGGAGATTGTGAGGTAAAATATCTTCCTTTTTAACATTGAGATGCTCAGGTGATATTTTCCTGTCAGCTTTTTACAGCTATGCTGCATCACTTTCAAGTGATTTAGCATATGAGTATTATGTCCCTTTAATGTAAATGGGGTCACTTAGTACTGTTGGGTCATCCATGATCTGGCGAAAAATCTCCTGGAAGAGAGTTTGATGGATTTTACTTGATACCACACTCTTTGGAGTTGTCTGGACACAATCTATTTTTCTGCTGTAGCATTTTTTCCCCTGCCGAGCCCCTTCCCAAGCTTCCCTCATTAGCTGCAGATGGTGGGATCCCTATTATGCAATTTTCAGTGTGGATTACTTGAGATATTTTATGGGCTGTCAGCATTGACAGAAACTTGGAGGACTTTTTTTCTTTCTTTAGGTCTGTTTATATGATATGCTTGCATTAGACTGTAAGGATTTGTGGAATTTATCTACTGTTCTTGTGCTGTCAGATTATCTCTCTGGAATCTGGTGCAAGTTGTTTACATAAATTAAAACAGCACACAAATGTAGGATATGGTTTATTGAAGTTCCAGCTGCTAAGCCAAAGGGTGGACTCGGCTATATCCAGTCAATATTTTAAGAAACCACTAATGAGGTACACTGATGTGTTTCATCTTATTTCTAATCTCGTTTAAGCTTTATTTAGAAGCCATTATATATATAATTATTGTGTAGCACTTTTTTATGTCATTGGTAACTTCCCCTGCTTTTGTATTTTACTTTACAAATTAAAGGCATAGGATGATTCAGAGCATTTCATCTTAAGACACTTTTAAATTCACTTCTAATTTCAAATGTGCTTTGTTCTCTTGGTATCCGTTGTTGAAAAAGAATATGCACATATTGTACACTAGTGGGCGCTAGATGCTGATTGGTGCCTGCACTCATTTGTCTCTTGTGATTGGCTAACTAGATGTGTTCAGCTAGCTGCCAGAAGTGCAATGTTGTTACTTCAGCAAAGGATAACAAGAGAATGAAGCAAATGTGATGATAGAAGTAAATTGGAAAGTTGTTTAAAATTGTATGTTCTATCCAAATTTCCTGTCCCTTAAAAAAAAAAACTTTAAAAGAACTATTTTTTTCTTATGTCTGTGGATATGTTACTTTCCACCAACTGAACTGTGGTAGTTGTCAATAAGCAAGTTATACTGTAGAGTAGGCTGTGTATATTTTTTCTGATCAATGCAAATTTAATTTGCTCTAACAGAGCTCTCTGTGCTGACTATTTTGGGGGTGTCTTTTAATGGTTTTTGTTCTTCACTAGGTGGCGAGATTCCTTTGGACATGCGACTGGGGGGTGGTCAGCTGGTGTCAGAGGAGCTCATGAATCTGGGAGAGAGTTTTACTCAAACAAATGACCCTTCACTGAAGCTTTTCCAGTGCGCCGTATGTAACCGCTTCACTACAGATAACCTGGACGTTCTGGGCTTACACATGGGCGTGGAGCGCAGTTTACCAGAAGAGGAATGGAAGTCTGTGGTCGGAGATTCATATCAATGTAATCTCTGCCGGTACAATACCCAACTAAAGGCCAATTTCCAGCTGCATTGTAAAACTGACAAACATATACAGAAATACCAGCTGGTTGCTCATATCAAAGAAGGTGGTAAAGCCAATGAATGGAGGCTGAAATGTGTGGCCATTGGAAACCCTGTGCACTTAAAGTGTAATGCCTGTGACTACTACACAAACAGCCTGGAAAAGCTGCGTCTGCATACAGTTAACTCAAGGCACGAGGCCAGCCTGAAGTTGTACAAGGTAATTCTGTACTGTGGGCCTTAAGCCTGTGTTTCTGTTTAAATCTTTCTTCTGGTAACTGAGGTTTAAATAGTTGGTCTGGCTATAAGTATATGTGTGTATGTATATATTTGTGTACGTGCGTATGTATGTATATGTGTGTGTGTGTATATATATATATATATATATATA
>NC_069499.1:841048969-841058969 GCF_027579735.1 Bombina bombina | reverse complement strand
TATAAAATTATAAATCGTACATATAAAAAACCCTCTGCAATATACTTATTTATTTTGTCCCCTTTTTCCTATAATTCCATTCTGAAATTGTGAGCTTTTCAGTTCCTGTTAGAAATGGAACTGCAGAACACTGTTATATTCCACACAGCCATTGGCTGCACACTCTAGTGACCTATGTATAACTGTCTCTAATTGGCCACAGCAGAGAAGGTAACACAAGTTACAACATGGGAGCTCCCAGTGTTTTATAGACACTAAAACTTTACTTATTTAAACAGCTAATGAAACTTTAAAAAAATGCATCTACATGTTATTCTCAGACTTATCTCCCTTTGAATGCATCATTCAATCTAGCATTTATTTAGTCTTTAATGTCCCTCTATGCTCCAAATGAAATTGCCCACAAGTGTGTTATGTGTACAGTGTAGTTAAAACAATCAAGAACAAAAACTTTATGTACATTTATTATTTTACCTCCTTTTCTTGCAAATTTCACATTTTAAATCAGCGACTCTCTCAATCTAAAACATTCCACGCAGTGATTTTCTCACCAATGTGGGAAGTCATTTCTAGCTGCGTTAATTGGCTACAGCAAATTGGTTAAGATAAACAAAACTAAAGAGATTATGTTCTTGTACTGCAAAACAATACAAATCATGCTAACAAAGACACTTTTAAATTCATTTAAAACATTTATTTTGTGTGCAGATATTTTGCAAAGTGCTTCTTAATTGATTAAATAGTTAATGTATTAATATAAAATGGGCTTTAATGTTCCTTTGATTATAATCTAGTTTTTCTTGATTTGAGATTACTTCTAGTAACCAATAGGTGCTTTAAGGCCTGTCCTGGCTTCTAATACAGCACACAATCACTTGGGTAGAAAGGGTTTTCCAAGATCCAAAAAAAGTGATGGGAGAGTAACTGTCGATTGCGTTAATTCAGCATAATTGATGCAGCCTCATTTCCCACAGCTGATGAGGATTAGAGGAGCCTAGTTTAACAGTCTCATTTTCTGGTCCCAAAGCACACTTGTTTTAATGTGTTTCAGTTAATGAGGTAGGAGAGAGGAGGAGGTGTTGCTGAACATACACAGCCTGCTATCGGCTGCGAGTCATGACTTGTGCAGCATTCCACAAACTAACCTGGCCACTAGCTGGTCTTAATGGCAAGAGCAGATTTTACTGCAACAATGTCAAACCAAGCCTATAATCACATGCTATTAGTATTATTCTCTATCAAATACAGCCAGTGGGGGGAGGGGGGTTTAACCCTTTCACTGTTAGTCTCTGAGCAATGTCTGGGGCAAGTTGTCATTATTAGGCTGTGAGTTCAAGTTCAGAAACGGTGGAATTAAAAGGCCTTGGGGTAGTTCTGACAGATCCGCAGTCTACAACTAACAAGATGCAGGCCCTTGAGCTGGCAGCTTGAAGCCATATGGGGAGCTTCTGTTTGTCTAGTGTAGAAGGAGTGTCTGCTCTTACCATGTAATGGGCCAGCTCAGATACAAGTGAAAGCTGTTATCACTGGACTGGCATGAATCCAGTCCCCCTGGCACAAGGCTGGCTGACAGCTCAGCACAGAGCATGATGCTATTCCCCAAGGCAAAGCCACCGTTGGTTTAAGTAGGCATTAAACAATTACCCAGCCTTAGTTCTCCTCACCTTCTGTAGATTGGCTCTATAAATTGTCAGCCTGCTGACATTTTAATGTGAATTATGTCATGTGTTATCCCCTTTGATTTCAACATGCCTCAGTTTGTAAATACATGAGGCACTCAAAGGCTTGTGGTTAGTGTACACAGAGGAGGCCCGGGGCTTTTTTGGTGGGAGGAGAGCGCAATTGAGAGCAGGAATTGATGCTCTCCCCATTCTGTTTCAGTGACTGGATAAGAGTGCTCTTTCTTCTGTATAGATGATATGCATATGTTTTACGTTAAAGGGACAGTGCAGGCTTAAAGGGACAGTCAAGTAAAATGTAAATGTTCATGATTCACATAGAGAATGCAATTTTAAACAATTTTCCATTGTCTTCTATTATCAAGCTTTCTCTGTTCTCCTTGGTATTTTTTGTTAAAGGTAAGCTGATAGGAGTAGGAGCGTGCACGTATCTTAAGCACTCTATGGCAGCGGTGTTTGCAACAATGTTTATAACATTGCTATAAACATTGTTGCAAACACTGCTGCCAGATGGCTAAAGACACATGCATGCTCCTGAGCTCACCTATAATTATTTATTAACAAAGGATACCAAGATAATAAATTGATAATTTAAGTAAATTGTAAAGGTGTTTAAAATGTCATGGTCTATCAAATCCATTTAAGTTTAAATTTGTCTTTACTGTCCCTTTAAGAGTGCAGCGCAGCCATAGTTTGCTGCTTAGCCTCATGAAGGAACAATGTCTCCCCGTTTCTGAAAAACTGAAAAAGAAACTTTTTTTTCTTTTTTACTGGACTGATGTTTGTCCCCCTGGCTGGTTTAGACTTTTATTTCCCTCACATAACAGGTTATTTTATAGACCTCATTAAATAACAAGGCACTTAGTAAATGTGTTTATCATTCTGTATTGTTTCTCCTGTACCATTAGTGGTCAATATTAAATTTAAAGGGATACATTAGTGACATTCTAAAAAGCTATGTTTTTTTAGAGCATGTTAATATTATATAAATGTCTCTTGGTAGTCATACAGTTGTGCTCATAAGTTTACATACCCTGGCAGAATTTATGATTTCTTGGCCATTTTTCAGAGAATATGAATGATAACACATAAACTTTTCTTTCACTCATGGTTAGTATTTGGCTGAAGCCATTTATTATCAATCAACTGTGTTTAATCTTTTTAAATCATAATAAAGACAGAAACTACCCAAATCACCCTGATCAAAAGTTTACATACCCTGGTGATTTTGGCCTGATAACATGCACACAAGTTGACACAAAGGGGTTTGAATGGCTATTAAAGGTAACCATCCTCACCTGTGATCTGTTTGCTTGTAATTAGTGTGTGTGTATAAAAGGTCAATGAGTTTCTGGACTCCTGACAGACCCTTGCATCTTTCATCCAGTGCTGCACTGACGATTCTGGATTCTGAGTCATGGGGAAAGCAAAAGAATTGTCAAAGGATCTGAAGGAAAAGGTAGTTGAACTGTATAAAACAGGACAGGGATATAAAAAGAATGCAAATCAGCAGTGTTCAAACTCTAATAAAGAAGTGTAAAATGAGGGGTTCTGTTGAAACCAAACCACGGTCAGATAGACCAACTAAAATTTCAGCCACAACTGCCAGGAAAATTGTTCAGGAGGCAAAGACAAACCCTCAAATAACTTCAGGTGAAATACAGGACATATGGTGTGGCTGTTTCAAGATGCACAATAAGGAGGCACTTGAAGAAAGATGGGCTGCATGATCGAGTCGCCAGAAGAAAGCCATTACTATGCAAATGCCACAAAGTATCCCGCTTACAATACACCAAACAGCACAGAGACAAGCCTCAAACCTTCTGGCACAAAGTCATTTGGAGTGATAAGACCAAAATTGAGCTTTTTGGCCACAACCATAAACGCTACATTTGGGGAGGCGTCAACAAGGCCTATGATGAAAGGTACATCATTCCTACAGTGAAACAAGGAGGTGGATCACTGATGTTTTGGGGATATGTGAGCTAAAAAGGCACAGGAAATGTGGTCAGAATTGATGGCAAGATGAATGCAGTATGTTATCAAACAGAATTCCTCATTTTCCACTTCTTGGTTAGAGTTTGAACACTGCTGATTTGCATTCTCAATTCCTTGGATATCTTTTATATCCCTTTCCTGTTTTATACAGCTGAACTACCTTTTCCCGCAGATCCTTTGACAATTCTTTTGCTTTCCCCATGACTCAGAATCCAGAATCGTCAGTGCAGCACTGGATGAAAGATACAAGGGCCTGTCAGGAGTCCAGAAACTCATTGACCTTTTATACACACACACACTAATTAGAAGAAAACAGATCACAGGTGAGGATGGTTACATTTAATAGCCATTCAAACCCCTTTGTGTCAACTTGTGTGCATGTTATCAGGCCAAAATCACCAGGGTATGTAAACTTTTGATCAGGGTCATTTGGGTAGTTTCTGTTGTCATTATGATTTAAAAAGAGTAAACACAGTTGATTGATAATAAATGGCTTCAGCCAAACACTAACCATGAGTGAAAGAAAAGTTTTTGTGTTATCACTCATATTCAACTGTATATAATCCCCTCGAAGGGTTAAACATATAGCTAAACTCCCACTCAGGAGCAAAGCATTACTGCTTCTGAGCAGGACAAAGGCAGTGAGCCAATCAGGAGCTGAATACACATCACTATTAAATCTTGTTTGCATTTTCTAAGCTGAAACATGCAACACAAATATTTATACTATAGCTTTCTCTTAGCAGTGGAAGTGATTTACTATACAATAGCGGACAATTAAAAACAGTAGAATTGCGTAATCAACAAGTGTATAATAACACGACAAAGCAATTTCGTACACACAGCGAACTCTTGCACATGCTTAGTAGGAGCTGGTACCTCAGAAAGTGTTCATATAAAAAGCCTGTGCTTAAAGGGACAGTCTATACCAGAATTTTTATTGTTTAAAAAGATAGATAATCCCTTTTATTACCCATTTCCTAGTTTTGCACAACCAACAAAGTTATATAAATACACTTTTTACCTCTGTGATTACCTTGTATCTAAGCCTCTGCAAACTGCCCCCTTTGTAACACTTGTGGGATACCCCTCTATCAGACCAAACTCGGCCAGTAGTCTTGTTATCCCGCAGTCGAGCCGGAATGATAGGGAATATCCCAGAGCAGAGAAAATTAGCGAGATAGGGAAGGCGGCAGTCCCCAGCGGCAACAGCAGAGCAGTCCTAGGGCACACAACTAGAATGGTCAGGCAGGCAGGGTTTGGCAACAGTAAAGCAGTCCAAGGATAAACCGCTAGAATGGGCAAGCAGGGTTTGGCAACAGCAAAGCAGTCCAAGGATAAACCACTAGAATGGGCAGGCAGGGTTTGGCAACAGCAAAGCAGTACAGCAGATTAAGGGTTTAAGCCAGAAAGAGTAGTCAGACAGGCAGGTTCAGCAACAGAAATCAATCCAGCAGATAAGGGGGTTAAGGCAGGTAGAGTAGTCAGACAGGCAGGTTCAGCAACAGTAATCAATAATAGGCAGTTAGAAAGAACGATCTGTCACACCCAGGAGCACACAAAGTAACACCTATACTTGGGCAGTGACAGATCGTCAGTGTAAAATTTAAATAGGCACAGGATTTGCGCCACTGTGCTCTGACCGGCATCAGGAGCATGCGGCGATGACGTCAGCAACGCACGCATCCTGAGCCGAAACTAGCAGGGAAGAAGACGCCGCGCACTTTGGTGCGACGTGACACCCTTATTTCAGTTCTTTTGACAGACTTACATTTTAGCCAATCAGAGCTGGCTCACCTGATCTCCACGTGCGTGAGCACAGTGTTATCTATATGACACACATAAACTAACACCCTCTAGTGGTGAAAAACTGTCAATATGCCCTGAGAGAAGAGGCAGCCTTTAAGACCTTAGAAATTAGCATATGCTTAGCTTTCAACTAAGCATACCAATAGAACAAAGCAAATTGATGATAAAAATAAACTGGAAAATTGTTTAAAATTACATTCTCTATCTGAATTATGAAAGTTTATTTTGGACTAGACTGTCCCTTTTAACATAATAATGCAATTAAATTGGAAAATTCTTCAAAACTCTATCTGAATCATGAAAGTTAATTTTGATGTTAGTGTCCTTTTTTAATGCATTCCTTCCATGTCCCTTTAATTTCATAAATATTGGTAGGTAGATATGTCTCGTTTCCTCTCTACTTTTTATTGCGCAGCTCTATTATTTGTGACCTGTCCAGACGTTTTCCTGTTACAGGGGAAATAGATTTTCTATTAAAATAATTTCCTTATACCCGTTACAGGTGTCTTAATTCTACCATAATTAGGCTGACCATATTTCCGCTTTAAAAAGGGACAAATAAAAAATACATATGTCAGGGTTCTTATAACAGAACATTATTTAAAGTATTTCTTTAAACAGCCCTGACATATGTATTTTTCATATGTGTCCCTTTTTAAAGTGGCAATATGGTCAGCCTAACCATAATGACATTTTGTTTCAGCCTTGATATTTAGTGGTCAGTGAAGCTCTTGTTCTGCAATTCCCTGTTACGTTGCTTTAAACCATGAAAACTTACACTTCAGAGCACCACACAGGTCAAGGATTTTGGTGACTGAAGTTTGATGAGAAACAGAGATGAGGCAGTGATTGAACAGGAAGCTGAAATGCTTTAGAAACCAGGCCTGATAATTTATATACATGAAAACTTTTTTTAGAGCCCTTTTAGCTGTGTGTCACGTACCTTTAAGGGAAACATCTGGTGTGCTGCATAGAGCTTGACCATTATAAATATGTTGAGGTTTTTTTTTGAGTCTTATAAACTTTTTTACTTCTGCTTTTCACCTGGTCTGACTCCTTTTATCCTCTTGGTTATTTATCTGTCAGCTAGCATCACCTATTTCTTACCCCAGATGGGATAGTGCCAGCTGGCTGTCACAGGGTTGCTAGGAAACGTGCAAGGCCTCTTTGCTGTTTCCTAAGGACAAGGCCCTGGCTCAGCATTATGAGGCCTGAAAACAGCATGCATCAAAGCTAACACAATAGAGACTAGCAAGAGACAGTGACCCTGGCCTCATCCCCTCGTACCCTCCTCCCCTCACACACACTTTCTGTGCATCCAAGCTACTTGGAGATTAATCTCTAAGAATCAGTTGCAGGGGTAGCAGATGTCTGTACAAGGCTGCACTTTCATGCCGGCTTTCTATTATTGTTGTGTTTTTTTTCACTCTCATATGTCCAGTGATATTTTTAGTGAAAAGGAAACCTTTTAAACATGTATAATATTGTGATCACTTTTTTTTTCCTGGAGTAAAAAAATCTCATGATTTTATTATCATGGTGGAAATGTTTTATTTGGTAGAACGCCTTTCTAACATCTGTTTATTTTATTAGACAAAAAAAAAAAGAAATCTGCAATTACATTGTGCAAGAATTTGTGTATTGCATAGATCAGGGATGGCCAACTTGCGGCCCTCTTAATTACTTTTTGTGACCCCTGTGAAATAGCAGAACTTTGAATCTGAGTCATCGTTTTTTGGCCCCCAAAAAGCGTAACTAAAAATGTGTTATGTTTATTTCTGGTGGAGGGGAGAACAGCAGACAAGAAGGGTACCTTGCAACCGTGGACATTTTTAAGAAATGTTTTATTTATGTGTGTAATAGCCATACATTTATATGTTGTCCTTAAAGGACCACTAAATACACTAGAATTGCATAATTAACACGTGCATAATAAAAAGACAATGCAATAGCACTTTGAATTTCAAAGAAGCAGTAGATTTTTTTTAATTTTTTTTTTATGACAAATGTATTGTTTTGCCCCATTTGCCGGCCCCCGTGTCATGTGAAAGACATCAGCCAATCACAGACTAGCATACATATACCATGTTCAGTAGGAGCACATGTTCAGTAGTACCTCAGAAAGTGTGTATATATATAAAAAGACGTCAAAAATTGATACTAGACGTAAACTGGAAAGTCTGTTAAAACGGCATGCTCTATCTGAATATGAAAGTTTCATTTTGACTTTAGTGACTCTTTAAGGTTTCTAAAATATTTATCCGTGGCCCCTCACATCATTACTCATCTTCAAGGAACTCAGAGGTCTGGGTTTTAGGTGTTGTCTGCCTAAACTCCAATTGTTTTCTGAACCTGATTTACCTACCTGTGCTTAAGAAGGGAGATTCTTCAGACACAGACAGTTACTCTCAAACCAATTCTTGATATACTGAACCATGTCTAAGTATGGGATTACACCAGAAGTCTTTTGGGGCACTTTACGGTTTGATTTCTTTTTATTTATTTATATTTTCTTTAACTTTAATGTCCCTCCAGCGACAAGGCCTACAAGAGCCATCCACTCAAGGGATAAAACTTGTCAAGGCATTGATAAATGCAAACATCACCTCAAAGCGCAATTAAGGCAAGGAGGAGACAATCCAAGATGGAGCTAATTTGGGCCCGTATTGTTTTGTGTTAATCTATTTTGTTTTGTGTCCCGGGAGGGGAGAGGCTTAATGCTTAGTGAAGCATGCATAAACTGCAAGCTCATTAAGAGATGGTCGGTTTATCAGCTTGTGCTAAAAGCCCACAGCACAAGCTCAGACAGCCACTGGTGCAGGCTCCCCTTGGGCTTTGACCCTCCTCATTAAGTCAGTCCTGGCTATTGATTGGGAAGCTGTGTTTGAAAGAGTCTTACTTACTCCATGCATTATCTTGACAGATTGATCAGACCTGATTGAGAACCTCTTAAAGGAACGAGAAGCCGTAATGGGAAAGTTGGACTCTGTCATCCTTTAGGGTGATTCTGAGTGCGAAAAAGAACAAGCTGACATCTTGGAGCAATTGTATTTACAATTAACATGGCTGAAAACGATTGGCTGTATTGATTCCCCTTCCTGCAATTACATATCCATTGTTTACATTCCAGCACTTCAGTTATAAAAAGGAAATCCAATAATTATTGCATTATTTAAAGTTAAAGTGCCACAGTTTTCTAGCTGTATGAACGGCTTGATTTACCTTTTACAAATGTCTACGTTAAACTGTTAATCTGAAACGCAAAATAAGTTTGGAATTTAATAAGGCTAAAAAAGGAAAACGTAACCTATCGAGTCCACCGACCCTTTCTGTTTGACCTTTGATAAACCTCACATTTATCAATGATACTGCAGTGTGACACTAGTACGTTTCACAGCACCCTAGAGGTTCACCACCACAGTTCCTTTAATTGTAATGTTCACGGCACAGTACCAGTATACTACATAGCGTAATCACACGCGTGTTTAGAACATAGCAGGTTTGGATATGTAAATAATCTATAGTTCGTGTGCATCAGGTTATTATTATTATTATTATTATTATTATTGGGTATTTTGTAGAGTGCCAACAGATTCCTGCAGATTCCGTAGAGCATATGTGGTTTACCATTGTAGTTTGTGCAGTACAACCTTGCATCACAAGACTCCTATGAAAAGAGCATCATTTTTGCACTTTTCTCTTGTATTGGCACGGAGGTAGCAACATGCCACGTAAGCTCAGCCGCTTTCACTAGAGGCCTCAAGCAGAAGAAAATTAGTGATGGAGAGTGCAAGAGATGATTTCCTGCACCAAAAAAATCCAATCAGAACCTGCAGGTGGTGGACGGCTGAAGATCTATCCAGACATAGACTTTATGTGGTATTTTGGACAGCTGCTTTCACATAACTTTTTCATTAAAGAGATGTGTTCTCCAGCAGTTTGTGATTTATGACCTGAGGTACTGAATATCTGAGAGGAGCTATGAGTTTTGGGAAGGAGTGCAGGGGCTGAATACACTCTGCAAATAAATGAAAACATTCCAGAATCCAATAAATGTTCTAACCAAATAAGTGACTATATTCATATTTCCTTGCACTGCGTTTGGTTGCTATTAAGTAGCTGTGCCCAAAAAGGTAGATTGTGGAGTATTAATAGATCTTAGAGTGCCTTAGCCAGTAAATTACTAAATTGATGCGTGATTATTCTTTATTTCATGTAGCCAGCATCAATATTGTCTTAAATGTAAAAGCAAATGAGTTGGTGCAGGATGAGACTGCTGATTGGGTGATTGGTAGTTTTGCTCTCACATTAGAGCATGTCATTTTTTTATTTTATTTTTTCATTAAATTTGGGGGTAACACCCTAGTAGTTGAGACATCTCTAATGCTTTTTTCTCTTGCAAGGTGTATCCAGTCCACGGCTTCATCCTTTACTTGTGGGATATTCTCATTTCCTACAGGAAGTGGCAAAGAGAGCACACAGAAGAGCTGTCCATATAGCTCCCCCTCTAGCTC
>NC_069499.1:841026469-841043969 GCF_027579735.1 Bombina bombina | reverse complement strand
TTCTGCATTGTAGCCTTCCTGACCTCAAACCTGTTGATTCAAAGCCCTTTTCTATCCTTGCAGACCTGATAGGTGTTGGCGTTTTTTCATTTGCATTCCTCTGGTGAGAGAGGATCCTTTTACGGGACATATTGTTTTAGCAGACTCTGTTAATCTCTGCTGAGTCTCTGGCGTTTCTTCTCTAGCACATTGCCCTTATTGTTACAGGTCTCCGAGTGTGTAGAGGGGGGGTTCGCTGGGATCTGAAACACAAAGTTTACTCCTATTGAATAGAACTTTTGTTCAGACAGGAAGAGGGTGAACACTACTGTCAGTTCTTGATTCCTCCAATGTGTCTCCTTGCGTCTGGGGGCTCCTTTAGATCTCCTGTCCGCTGGCTTCAGGGAACCTAAATGTTTTGTGTTGCTTGTTAACCCTTTCACCACCTTTTTACATTTGTAGGGACAAAAAGTAATTGCAGTGTGTATTACTGCTTCATGCTGTCTACAGTGTAACATGAGAATGAGGATATACGTCATCCTCAGGGCCTTGCCTTTAATCTAATTCTGCTGCACCTAGTATTTGCTATGCCGCTCTCCATCTTGTCACTTCAATCACTTCCCCTCCCTCTCTGTTTGTTTGTTTGTCTCCTTTTTCTTTTGATTTTGCTACTGTGCAGTTTAGAGAAAAATAGGCATTTTCAAAAGTCTCTCTAGTTGTTGTTTTCATTTCCAGGATTATGATTCAGATAGACAGTACATTTTTAAACAGCTTTCCAGTTTACTTCTATTCTTAAATTTGATAAATTATTTTGGTGTTTGCTGAAGGAGCAGCGATGCACTACTGGGAGCTAGCTAAACACATCAGGTGAGCCAATGACTAGAAGTATATATGTGCAGTCACTAATCAGCAGCTAGCTCCCAGTAGTGGTGCCCCTGAGCCTACCTAAGTATACTTTTCAACAATGGCTTCACAGACAACAAAGCAAACTAAATAATATAAGTAAATTGGAAAGTTGTTTAAAATTGTATTCTCTATATCAGGGGGTCAGCAACTTTGGTCCCCCAGATGTTTTAGAACTACATTTCCCATGATGCTCAGACAGCCTAAAGAGTGTCTCAGCATCATGGGAAATGTAGTTCCAAAACATCTGGGGGCCAAGTTTGCTGACCCCCTGCTCTATATCATTGGTTTTCAAGCCTGTCCTCAGACCTCCCTAATAGGACAGATTTTGATGATATCCGAACTGGAGCACAGGTGAACTAATCAGCTGATTCGTAAACGGCTATTTTACCTGCTCTCACCCATGGTAATCCTGAAAACCTGGCCTGTTAGGGAGCCCTGAGAACAGGATTGAAAACCAGGGTTCTATATGAATCATAGAGAAAACAATGGGTTTCATGTCCCTTTTAAAGATATGTGACTTGCTTGATCTCCCTTGTTGGTGGCAGCAGCTCTCAGTGCACACTGGCAGGATCCAGCTGTTTGCTTCCAGCCCTTAGGAACAGCATTTTTGAATTTGTTACTGCTCAGAGGCATAAAGATGTAGTGAGAGAAGGCCCAGGAATGTCAGCAATGCCAGGCAGCCTGTTTCTTGTTTGCTTTTTCACTTCTCAGAGCAGAGCAGCTTGGAAGAGGATATGAAACTCTTTATCCTGCTCGTTTTCTTTTTATTAAAATGTTTGCTGGATAATTTCAGCTTCTATTTAATCTGCCTGTGGCTGTAGAAAGAGGCAGAAGGTCAGGGATGAAATAGGACACAGATATGAATTCTAAATCCTTTAG
This sequence comes from Bombina bombina, assembly GCF_027579735.1. Classification (NCBI taxonomy): domain Eukaryota; kingdom Metazoa; phylum Chordata; class Amphibia; order Anura; family Bombinatoridae; genus Bombina; species Bombina bombina. The sequence goes on along the minus strand of NC_069499.1, from coordinate 841,042,205 downwards.
GAGCGTCTGTATAAAGATGGCAAATGGGGGATGCGTATTGCAAGATGAAAAGGCAGCTCAAGCCTTGTAATACGGGTGAAGTAGGTGTCGGTGTATAGTGTAGAGGCAGAAGGTTATACTTAGAAGTTTGTTGTTGGTAAAGTACATCACTAAATAGTTTGTCAATGCAGGAATTTCCATTAACCCCTTCCCACTGCTGGGTTTAGCGTTGTTAGGACAGCATGGTATGTCCGTGCCATTTGGCTGTCCTGAAGCCATAGCCGCTTCCTCTATGGGATCGCGGGCGGCTGCAGGGTGTGCCTAGCGTCATAGGCACTCCCCCGACCCCATCATTGAAATCACGCAAACGCATCAACGATAATTCAATTTCTACTTATTTGTTTACATCAGAACTTTTTTCTGATGTAGACAAATATGTCCCATCAGGAAATGGTTAAGATAGAGTATGCAATTTTAAATAACTTTCTAATTTACTTCTATTACATAATTTAGTTTTTTTCTCTTTGTATCCTTTGTTGAAAATTAGGCTCAGAAGCTGCTGATTGTGGCTACACATGTATGCGTCTTGTCATTGGCTTTCAGCTAAGCTCCTAGTAGTGAATTACTGCTCCTTCGCCAAAGGATACCAAGAGAATGAAGCAAATGTCAAAATAGAAGTAAATTGGAAAGTTGTTTAAAATTGTATGTTCTATCTGAATCATGAAAGAAAAATTTTAGGTTTCATGTCCCTTTAACCACTTAACGACCACTAGTGTAATCTATACATTGAGTCTTTCACAAAACCCCAATACATGCGCCAAAAATAATGCAGGTCTTGCCGTTTGTCGTCAAGAGCGCGCTATGTCTTCATGTGTCATACGTCGGTTGTTAAGGGGTTAATGATTTTATTCATAACCACATATGGTACAACATTTATCTGATTTTTTTTTTTTTAACCTACTTTTATTACAACTGAATTATTTTGGAAGCCTGTCTGTTTTAAAGGGATATAAACCAGTCCGTTACATTGTTGTAATAATAAAAAAACACTAAGTCGTGAGTAATACTTAATAGAAATCATTGTAATATGTATTATTCATAATTTCAAAGTTTTTTTTTTTTTTTTAAACTTTATGCAGTTTCCATTACTTCCTGTCACAGCCCTACAAGGAGGCTGAGGTCTTGCAATATGTCATAAATCTTCTAGAAGTAACATGAGCTGGTTAAGTATTCAGTGAATACTAGAGAAATAGTCAGTTTTTCCCATGCCCAGGAAAGGATAGAATGCAACTTAAGTTACCGACATGTCCGCTCCCTCATTTCCCTAAGGAAAGGGACACTCAGAATGTTTAAGTGCTCATTCTGCAAGAATACAAGTGTTTGCTGTTTTACACAGTCTTATTTTTTTATGTTTGTTTGTTTTTTACTTTGATTTAGCATATTTGTTTTTTAAAGGAACACTGGTTCATATCCCTTTGTTCATTTGCTATAATTTTTTTGTTATCATCTAATAAATACTTTTGTTTTTATTTAAAACTCCAGTCTCCATGAAGTGAGACGGTTGCTCCATTGTCTTTGTTCATTATGTGTATTTCAGCCCCTTGGCTGTGGTGCAGTTATTATAACTTTTTTTTTTTTTACTTGCAGAACTGAGTTTGTTTCTCCTTTTAGATTGTTATATTTTTGAATGTGTAGATAATACAACCTCACTTTGGTTGTTTTATAAAGAAAAAAAAAAAATAATTTTATTGTAGTGCTTCTTTTCTGGTGTGCTTCTGAGAAAAAAAATGCAAAATCTCTTCATGTGTAAGTAGTATAGATCTCCCATCCTCCCCCCCCCATTCCCATGCCCCCCTTCATTCATTTCATCTCCCTGCGCAAATTGAAAACTACTAACCTTGTCATATTTAGTGCATTGCTCACAGCCGCTGCTTTCCAGGGCTAATCAGGCACAAACATATTCGCAAAGTTGCTAAGCTTTGAACAGTCTTCTAAGCATTAAAGTGTCCTGTCTGCCTGGGAGGTCACTCCTATCTTGGCATTGCCGCTCATGTACGGCCAGTAATATTGATTGATTAATGAATAAAAAGCACCAAATCCATTTGCTTCTATGAAACAGAGCAAAGTGCAGCCGCCTGCTCTGAATTTTCACCTCATCCTTTTTATTTGAAGGACACGTGTGTGAGTACACACATCCATGTCTGTTCCAGTTTTTATCTGTTTGCTTCTGTATATAACCGTTCATATGTTTCAACCACTGTAGGTACCCTCTTAAAGGGACAATGAACCCATTTTTTTTTCTTTCACAATTCAGATAGAGCAGGCAATTTTAAGCAGCTTTCTAACATACTTCTTTTATACATTTTTCTTCGTTCTCTTGCTATCTTTATTTGAAAAAGGCATCTAAGCTAAGGAGCCAGACAATTGTTTAATGGTGGGTGCATTTAGCCACCAATCAGCAAGCACAACTCAGGTTGTGAACCAAAAATGGGCCGGCTTCTAAACTTACATTCTTGCTTTTCAAATAAAGATAGCAAGAGAATGAAGAAAATTTGATAATAGGAGTAAATTGCATGCTCTATCTGAATCATGAACGAAAAAAACTGGGTTCAGTGTCCCTTTAACTTCAAAGGGGTGACAAGGTTTGCTGGATGTATAGGTTTTTCTTTCTTTTTTTTGCCATGCATACCATTTAAAAAATGTTTGAGTGTTCTAAAGATGATCATTTTCTAAACATTTTTAATAAAGAGACACTAAAGACAAAATTTACATTTTCAGTATTCAGCTTGAGCATGCAGTTAAAAAAACACACACACAAAAAAGCATTTATTAAAATAGCCAGTAGGTGGAGCTGTCCACTTGTGTTGCAGCAAAGCCAAGCAAGCTGAAATTAATCAGTTTAACCAGACCTGAGCTATCAAGCAGATTTCAAAGGAACAAGATCTTCCTGTCTATAAATCAGTCCAGATTGGAATGCATAGAAAGAACTGTTTGCAGAAAAATGCAAGTGAAGTCTGTGTTGTGTGATTATTTTATTAGGTTTATAATGCTGTTTTGCAAATGTTTTTGTTCATTTAACTTAGTTTAATTATATATTCTGTGTTGTGTGATTATTTTATAAGGTTTATAATGCTGTTTAGCATTTAAAGTCTTCATTTCAAAGCTTTAAAAATAATGTATTAGGTGTTACTTATGACAATTTTGGGAGGGGCCTGGAACCCATCTCCCTCACTTCCCATTGACTAACATTATAAACTGGGTTTCAATTTACAACAGTTTCGATTTACAACCATTCCTTCTGGAACCTAACCCCGGCGTAAACTGAGGGCTACCTGTATATATGTCTATACATGTCTAAGTGTTTTGTAATTGGCTGGTGGCTGTCACATGATGCAGGGTGAAGAAAATAGGCCAGGTTTTCAAATAATTTGAAGTTCAGAATAAGTGCTATTACATTGTCTTTTTAGTATGCATTTGTTGATTATGCTATATTACTGTATTTAACCCCTTAATGACCGGACCATTTTTCAATTTTCTTACCCTTAATGACAATGGCTATTTTTACATTTCTGCAGTGTTTGCGTTTAGCTGTAATTTTCCTCTTACTCGTTTACTGTACCCACACATATTATATACCGTTTTTCTCGTCATTAAATGGACTTTCTAAAGATACCATTATTTTTATCATATCTTATAATTTACTAAAAAAAAAAAGATAAAATATGAGGAAAAAATGGAAAAAAAACACTTTTTCTAACTTTGACCCCCAAAATCTGTTACACATCTACAATCACCAAAAAACACCCATGCTAAATAGTTTCTAAATTTTGTCCTGAGTTTAGAAATACCCAATGTTTACATGTTCTTTGCTTATTTGCAAGTTATAGGGCAATAAGTACAAGTAGCACTTTGCTATTTCCAAACCACTTTTTTTCAAAATTAGCGCTAGTTACTTTGGATATCTGTCAGGAATACCTGAATATCCCTTGACATGTATATATTTTGTTTTAGAGGACATCCCAAAGTATTGATCTAGGCTCATTTTGGTATATTTCATGCCACCATTTCACCGCCAAATGCGATAAAAAGAAAAAGTTCACTTTTTCACAAATTTTGTCACAAACTTTAGGTTTCCCACTGAAATAATTTACAAACAGCTTCTGCAATTATGGCACAAATGGTTGTAAATGCTTCTCTGGGATCCCCTTTTTTCAGAAATAACAGACTTATATGGCTTTGTGGTTGCTTTTTGGTAATTAGAAGGCCGCTAAATGCCGCTGCGCACCACACATGTTTTATGCCCAGGAGTGAAGGGGTTAATTAGGGAGCTTGTAGGGAGCTTGTAGGGTTAATTTTAGCTTTAGTGTAGTGTAGTAGACAACCCCAAGTATTGATCTAGGCCAATTTTGGTATATTGTATGCCACCATTTCACCGCCAAATGCGAGCAAATAAAAAAAAAAAAACTTTACATTTTTCACAATTTTAGGTTTCTCACTGAAATTATTTACAAACAGCTTGTGCAATTATGGCAGAAATTGTTGTAAAAGCTTCTCTGGGATCCCCTTTGTTCAGAAATAGCAGACTTATATGGCTTTGGTGTTGCTTTTTGGTAATTAGAAGGCAGCTAAATGCCGCTGCGCACCACACGTGAATTATGCCCAGCAGTGAAGGGGTTAATTAGGTAGCTTGTAGGGAGCTTGCAGGGTTAATTTTAGAGATCAGCCTCCCACCTGACACATCCCACCCCCTGATCCCTCCCAAACAGCTCTCTTCCCTCCCCCACCCCACAATTGTTACCGCCATCTTAAGTACTGGCAGAAAGTCTGCCAGTACTAAATAAAAGAGTTTTTTTTTTGTTTGTTTTTTTTTAAATAAAAATTATAAAATATTTTAGTTGTGATGGACCCCTGCCTTAGCACCAACCTCCCTGATCCCCCCCCTCCAGCTCTCTAACCCTCTCCCCTACCTAATTACCTCCATCTTGGGTACTGGCAGCTGTCTGCCAGTACCCAGTTTGGCCCCACAAACCAAACTATTTTAATTTTATTTATAACTTTTATTTGTATTTTTAATTATTTCTGTAGTGTAGCAGCCCCCCCACAATACCCCCACCCCCTCCCCCTCCCAGATCCTTTTATATGTAAAAAAAAAAACTTTTTTTTTAACTTTTTTTTTTTTCCCCCTTCCTTCATTGGTGTCAGTGTGGCTAATGCGCGCACGCGCGCCCACGTGCACGCGCGCCCACATGCACACGCGCGCACACGCTCCCTCCTCCCACCGGACAAAGGCACCATCGGCACCATCACTACCGGTGCAGAGAGGGCCACAGAGTGGCTCTCTCTGCATCGGAGGCTTGTAAAGGGGTATTGCAGGATGCCTCCATATCGAGGCATCACTGCAATACCCTCAGAGCTGCTGGAAGTGATTGTGATCACTTCCAGCACTCTGTTAGACAACTGACGTACCAGGTACGTCTATTGTCATTAACAGTTAGTTTTTGCATGACGTACCTGGTACGTCAGTTGTCATTAAGGGGTTAAAGGGACAGTCTAGTCCAAAAAAAAAAACTTTCATGATTCAGATAGAGAATGTAATTTTAAACAATTTTCCAATTTACTAATTTTGCTTTGTTCTCTTGGTATTCTTACTTGAAAGCTAAACCTAGGAGGTCCATATGCTAATTTCTAAGCTCTTGAAGGTCGCCTCTTCTCTCAGGGCATTTTGACAGTTTTTCATCACTAGAGGGTGTTAGTTCATGTGTGTCATATAGATAACAGTGTGCTCATGCACGTGGAGTTCCAGTGAGCCAGCTCTGATTGGCTTAAATGGATGTCTGTCAAAAGAACTGAAATAAGAGGGCAGTTTGCAGAGGCTTAGATACAAGGTAATCACAGAGGTAAAAAGTGTATTTATATAACTGTGTTGGCTAATGCAAAACTAGGGAATGGGTAATAAAGGGATTGTCTATCTTTTTAAACAATAAAAATTCTGGTGTAGACTGTCCCTTTAATGGTACTTCAATGGCAGTGGGTAAATGTGTAAAATGTCCATTTGTATTATTTGCTGCATGCTTGATATTCATTTGGGGTCTTTTTTTTTTTTTTTTAAACTGTAATGGCCTTGGAGAAAATAATGTAGGCTTCTTTTAGAAGGCGAAAAACAAGAACACAAAATTGAAGTTGACTATTAAATTTTTTCTGTTTTTCTGCTTTTGTAGAACATAAGATGCTTATCTCAGTGCTTGACATTTTGTTTAGGAGCCTGAAAAAGTTTTTTTTTCTTTTTAATCTGCATTGCAAGAATATTCTTTATGCATTTGTTTTAATGTAACTGCTAAAGTTTTACTAATTCCAGCAACCTTTTTTCTAAATTTCCTTTGGTTGTTACATTTAGCCACCAATTAGCAAGCGCCACCCAGGTGCTGAACCAAAAAAGGACCGGCCCCTAAGATTTGCATTCCTGCTTTTCAAATAAAGATAGCAAGATAACAAAGAAAAATTGATAATAGGAGTATGCATGTTGCAGGAGTTGCATGTTCTGTCTGAATCATGAAAGAAAGAAAAATTGGGTTTCATACCCCTTTTTGAATGCTTTGTTTTTCTATTGGATATTCCCAAATCAAGCAGTGTGTGTGTATACCTAGGTAGGCTCAGAAGCTGCTGGTTGGTGGCTGCACACACATATATATATATATATATATATATATATATATATATATATATATATATATAATGTATATGCAAAAGTGCTATTCATGCTCTGCATGCAGTATAACTATAATAAGGTTGCACATTTACAAGGTTAAATAATTGAATGGAGATCTTATGTGGGTTAGAATGAGAGTTTAATTTTAGAATTTGCTTTGTGAGCAGTAATATTCATATGTATTTAAAATAACCCCCTTCTCACTACGATGAGGCTTTTATTGTTTTGGCTGGAGCTTTTGTGTAATTATTAGGTTTTTATTGGATCTTACATTTTGTTCATTCAGCAGCAGCCCTTTCACATTCTTCAGTTGTGTTAGCTGTACATATACAAGACTGTTTAATTTTTATATATTTCTTAACATTTTTATTATTTTTTTTAACTAAAAAACAAGGGGTCACTTAAATGTGCTGCGTCCTATGTTACAATTTCTTAAAGGGACAATGTACTGTAAAATTGGTTTCCCCTTAATGTGTTTCCATTGACTTATTGTATACCAGCTGCAGAGTTTAAAACATGCCAGAAATGCTCCTTATTTATGTATATGAAATAGCTGTTCTCGCTCCTGTAAATGGGCTGAGCTTGCAGAAAGATCAGACATCCTTACCATATTTATTACTCTATATCAAACTTGGCCCTCCAGAGTTTTTGGAACTACATTTCCCATGATGCTCAGCCAGCTTATATGCTGGCTGAGCATCATGGGAAATGTAGTTCCAAAACCTTTGGGCCAAGTTTGAGGATGTCTGCTCTATACACACATCTCCTTATCTTATCTCTTTGTTTATATACAAAGGCTGATATATAGGTCATGATGATCAAAACTCACTGGCATAGCAAGAAATTAAGCAAAATCTTTGTGGGCTTTTTTTAGCGTTATATTTCAAAATCTGTATCTTTCCTTCATACCAGATCTGTCACTCTGTCTCTGACCCTCACTGGGTGGCTACTGATTGTTGTTTGCATAGCCTTTCTTTAGATAATTCAAACATATTCAGATTTTCAGTATAGATGGGGGCTTCAAAAGGCAAAATCGGCAATTTCAAATGACAACGGTAAAGGAGCTATTTGTAACCAATTTACACACACCGAACATGTTAAAATGTTAAAGGGGATCATTTTACAGTGTAATGTCCCTTTAAGCTGTAGAAATGTAGGCATGACTATGTTCTATGGCATGAGGTAGCTGAGGTTTATATTGGATACATTTCAGTCCTCTTCTCACTCTTCAACTCACTTTTCTTTCTACTGTCTTATGGAGTTCGTATAAAATGATAGTGATTGCTGCATGTAACATGAGTTCTGTCTGTGTTGCTAAATTTCAAATAATGCAGACAAAAAAAAGACTAATACTAAACCAATGTATTTTAAAATGTGCCATTGATGTGCCGTTACAAGTTAAGACAGAAGCTGTAATTACTACCTGATTAAACGTTTTCCCCTTTTAAGTTCCATGTAAAATAGAGCAATATACAAATATTAGCCTTCTTCTTTAAGATCTTACCTCAAATGTTTTTGTTGTTTGTTTTGTTTTTTTAATCAACAAACACCAATCTTTTTTTTTTTTAAATTGTCTCTACAGGTTGCTAGGCTCAAAAGTCTGTGTACTGATGGGGGGGCATAATTAACCCCTTGTGCCATTTGGACCTAGGTACTACGTTACGCAGTACTTTGCCTATTGTACTGTGTTGACGCACCTATGTCCAACGCTGTGGCGCATAGTGCGGTCACTGCTGTCAACTGCACCTGGGGGCAGAATGCATCTACCTTAATTTAGTAAGGGAACTGTAATTGTGCTCCCTTACTATATGAAGCCAGATTGCCGATAGAGAGTGACACTGTCGTTCTCTGTAACAATGATCGTTGCTGCAGATGGGGGGGAGCAGTTGGAGGGAAGGAGGCAGATGGGTGGAATCGGCCCAGTAAGAAGGGGGGAAGGAAGGATGGGGGGGGTACAATAGGATAAAGAAAAAAATATTAGAGCAGGGGAGAGGGAGGGATTGGTTCTACAAAAGATGGGCTGGAGGGGGATCCTACACTACAGACAAAACGTGATCTTGGAGGGGGAGAGGGTCCACTATACTACAGAAAAAATAATTATTACATAAAATACATTTTAAAAATATATATCTGAGAGAGGTGGTTGGTTAAGGAGAGTTCAACACAGTACAGAAATTAAAAAAAAAATATATAGTAAAAATAGTAGTACTGCCTATTGGATTGTCTGCCAGTACTTATAATGGAGGTGACCAGTGGGGGGTGAGGGAGGGCCAGAGAGCTGTTTTGGAGGGATCAGGAAAGGATTAGGGGTGGGAGGGTAATCTCTACACTGCAACTAAAATGAAACTTACAAGCTACCTGATTAACCCCTTCACTACCAGGAATTTCAGAAGTGTGGTGCACAGCTGCAATTGTCTCAAACAATAGCAAACCATGCATGTCTGTTGTTCCTGAAAAGAAGGGAACCCAGAGAAGCTTTAACAATCATTTGAAGGATGATTACCAAAATGGGCCTAGGTCAATACCTTGTGTTATCTACAGAAATATATAGTTTTGATTAGGTAAATTTAAAAACAACACAAACTATTTCTGTTTAAATTGAGTGATAGCAAAAATACTAAAAAAAATTATCTTAAATTACAGAAAAAGGGGGCAAAATAAGCAATGAAAGTATACAGGTATACACCGCTCATACAGCGGATTAGGGACCGAAGCCCTGCTGTAAAGGGAAAACCGCCTTAAAGTGAAACAAGGCGGTTTTAGCTTTCTTTTTACTTGCCAGTGTGTTTAAAAATTGAAAACATGTTTTAACTAATATATATTAGGGGTGCAATAGTGCTATGTTTAGTTTAACACTAGCACAGCACAGTATTCAATTAGTATTTAATAAATACTGTACCTGTAAAATAGTGACAATTACTGTAGTAAAATTTGCCAGACTATAACACTGAGACACAGATTGCTCTGTAATGCTGTAAACAGAGTGAACTGTGCATAACAAAATGGTGCCAGTCAGTTTTCTCGCAATCTTACGAAGATTACAACACTGTTTCAAAATCCTTGGAGGTTGAACTTCAGCCCCGCAAAGCGCTGTATTAGCGAAGCTAAGGTACACCTTTATTGCAAAGTTGTTCTGCTATGCACAACCATGCATTTTATTTTAGACATTTGCATTAACTGCTTTCAAGTAGCAACACCTGCCGAATATGGCGGCCACCAGCGGTATTTAGCTCTTTTCGGAGTTGGATATCTTCCTGTGATAGTTCAACACACAAAGATCTAAATTTTCACAAATCTTTGTTTTGCCCTTTCACACAAAGATATCTGGCTCCAAACAGAGTTGAATGCTGCTGGCGGCCGCCGCCATATTTGGCAGTCGTTGCTATCTTATATATTGCATTCCCTTTTTGTTTTCTCTAGTTCTCTTTTACTGATGATTTAACAAGCACAACTCTAAGGCTTATATAGTGCTGCTCACCCCCCACATGACTTGAATTTGTGGGTACAAGCCTTTAATTGTTCTATCAAAAAATTTGGCAGAAAAGAGCAATCTAGAAGTTCTGACGGTTGCTCAGAGTGGACATTTGCCCTGTCAGTCTCCTAACAAGCTGCTGGCTAGAAATTGATTTAATTAATTGCTGTGCCAATAAGCCAGCTCGTTACGCCTGCCATTGGTTTGGAAGATGGCAACAAATCTGCTGATCAATGGAGCCAATAAAGATTTTACTCATTAATGAGCAGAGCACTAATTACTGTTATCCGGTGACCAATTAGGTTTAGTGGCTCATGAGCTGGTTACTTACCACTCCGTGTGTACATGAGAGGCAACAATAGTGCTTGTAGCGAAAGCAAGGACAATGCGACATTGGGTAGGTTATTTGTAAGCTGTGCATAAGGAAGCTATGTGGCAGAGAGCGGCAGCATAGTTACGCCTATTTAAACATACATTTATATTACCAGATGTAGTAGCGCTTTCAATTTGCTGCAAATATCAAACATAGGATTGTGGGGTTATTAGGGCAATTTTATTTTTGTTTAATTCCTGCATTATTTTTTTTTTTATTTTAATTATTTTGCATTTGTAGCATTTGTTCTATATGTAATTGTGAATTGGAAGACACACACTCTCTAAACCATACTATATTCACCATTTTCTATTACCGGATTATAAAATTAACCTATATATAAAGTACATTTTAACCTTTGATAACATTTTATATATATATATATATATATATATATATATATATATATATATATATATATATATATTCTATTACCTGATTATAAAATGAACATTTTATATATATATATATATATATATATATATATATATATATATATATATATATATATATATATATATAATGTTCATTGTATAATCAGGTAATAGAAAATATATATATATATGTGTGTTTCTGTGTGTGTGTGTGTGTATATATATATATATATATATATATAATGTTATCAAAGGTTAAAATGTACTTTACTTTTAGTACATTACAATTAATTGATCTTCATCACTGCCATAGGTTTAGTTAATTACACACATACATACACACTTTAGTTAATGCCAAGGCAAAGGATAAAAGCATTACGTGTATTTCTCTATCCACATGATTTACCTGTACGCTTGCATGGTTGGTGCACAATTATTAGCTCATTAACTAATCAATAGTAACCTTTAGCTTTACTTTCCTTGTTCAAAGCAGATTCATCACCATTCCAATACAACTGATCTCTCAATATTCAGGTTAAGCTGATGATAACTTAGCTATCCTTTAAGCTAAGGCCAGTTAGTGGCTATGCTATGCTTTGTTTCTATCTATTCATTTTACTCTTAAGGCCACATTATTTATAATGATGTAGATGAGTATTCATCCACTGATTTATTACAGATAAAATATGTTTCATCATCTATCCTGATGAATAACAACACTTACTGGATTTAAATAACAGAAACATTATTTCTCCAACATAGGTGTGTCCGGTCCACGGCGTCATCCTTACTTGTGGGATATTCTCTTCCCCAACAGGAAATGGCAAAGAGCCCAGCAAAGCTGGTCACATGATCCCTCCTAGGCTCCGCCTACCCCAGTCATTCTCTTTGCCGTTGTACAGGCAACATCTCCACGGAGATGGCTTAGAGTTTTTTAGTGTTTAACTGTAGTTTTTATTATTCAATCAAGAGTTTGTTATTTTAAAATAGTGCTGGTATGTACTATTTACTCAGAAACAGAAAAGAGATGAAGATTTCTGTTTGTATGAGGAAAATGATTTTAGCACCGTAACTAAAATCCATGGCTGTTCCACACAGGACTGTTGAGAGCAATTAACTTCAGTTGGGGGAACAGTGTGCAGTCTCTTACTGCTTGAGGTATGACACATTCTAACAAGACGATGTAATGCTGGAAGCTGTCATTTTCCCTATGGGATCCGGTAAGCCATGTTTATTAAGATAGTAAATAAGGGCTTCACAAGGGCTTATTAAGACTGTAGACTTTTTCTGGGCTAAATCGATTCATTATTAACACATATTTAGCCTTGAGGAATCATTTATTCTGGGTATTTTGATATGATTATATCGGCAGGCACTGTTTTAGACACCTTATTCTTTAGGGGCTTTCCCTAATCATAGTCAGAGCCTCATTTTCGCGCCGGTATGGCGCACTTGTTTTTGAGGACAGCATGGCATGCAGCTGCATGTGTGTGGAGCTCTGATACATAGAAAAGTCTTTCTGAAGGCATCATTTGGTATCGTATTCCCCTTTGGGCTTGGTTGGGTCTCAGCAAAGCAGATTCCAGGGACTGTAAAGGGGTTAAATATAAAAACGGCTCCGGTTCCGTTATTTTAAGGGTTAAAGCTTCCAAATTTGGTGTGCAATACTTTTAAGGCTTTAAGACACTGTGGTGAAATTTTGGTGAATTTTGAACAATTCCTTCATACTTTTTCGCAATTGCAATAATAAAGTGTGTTTAGTTTAAAATTTAAAGTGACAGTAACGGTTTTATTTTAAAACGTTTTTTGTGCTTTGTTATCAAGTTTATGCCTGTTTAACATGTCTGAACTACCAGATAGATTGTGTTCTGACTGTGGGGAAACCAAGGTTCCTTCTCATTTAACTATATGTATTTTATGTCATAAAATTTTTTAGTAAAAATGATGCCCAAGATGATTCCTCAAGTGAGGGGAGTAAGCATGGTACTGCATCATCCCCTCCTTCGTCTACACCAGTCTTGCCCATACAGGAGGCCCCTAGTACATCTAGTGCGCCAATACTCCTTACTATGCAACATTTAACGGCTGTAATGGATAATTCTATCAAAAACATTCTAGCCAATATGCCCACTTATCAGCGAAGGCGCGACTGCTCTGTTTTAGAAAATTCTGTAGAGCATGAGAACGCTGATGATATGGTTTCTGAAGGGCCCCTACACCAGTCTGAGGGGGCCAGGGAGGTTTTGTCTGAGGGAGAAATTTCAGATTCAGGAAACATTTCTCAACAAGCTGAACCTGATGTGATTACTTTTAAATTTAAGTTGGAACATCTCCGCGCTCTGCTTAAGGAGGTGTTATCCAATTTGGATGATTGTGATTATCTGGTCATTCCAGAACCACTATGTAAAATGGAAAAGTTCTTAGAGGCCCCGGGGCCCCCCGAAGCTTTTCCTATATCCAAGCGGGTGGCGTACATTGTTAGTAAAGAATGGGACAGGCCCGGTATACCTTTAGTACCTCCCCCCATATTTATAAAATTGTTTTCCTATAGTCGACCCCAGAAAGGACTGATGGCAGACAGTCCCCAAGGTCGAGGGGGCGGTTTCTACTCTACACAAGCGCGCCACTATACCCATAGAAGATAGTTGTGCTTTCCAAGATCCTATGGATAAAAAATTAGAAGGTCTGCTAAAGATGTTTGTTCAGCAAGGTTCCCTTCTACAACCAATTGCATGCATTGTCCCTGTCACTGCAGCCGCGTGTTTCTAGTTTGATGAGCTAGGAAAGGCGATTATTAGTAATTCTTCTTCTTATGAGGAGATTATGGACAGAATTCGTGCTCTTAAATTGGCTAATTCTTTCACCCTAGACGCCACCTTGCAATTGGCTAGGTTAGCGGCGAAAAAATTCTGGGTTTGCTATTGTGGCGCAGAGCGCTTTGGTTAAAATCTTGGGCAGCGGATGCGTCTTCCAAGAACAAATTGCTTGACATTCCTTTCAAGGGGAAAACACTCTTTGGCCCTGACTTGAAAGAGATTATCTCTGATATCACTGGGGGCAAGGGCCACGCCCTTCCTCAGGATAGGTCTTTTCAAGACCAAAAATAAACCTAAGTTTCTTCCCTTTCGCAGAAACGGATCAGCCCCAAGGGCTACGTCCTCTAAGCAGGAAGGTAATACTTCTCAAGCCAATCCAGCCTGGAGACCTATGCAAGGCTGGAGCAAAGGAAAGCAGGCCAGGAAACCTGCCACTGCTACCAAGACAGCATGAAATGCGGGCCCCCGATCCGGGACCGGATCTGGTGGGGGGGCAGACTCTCTCTCTTCGCTCAGGCTTGGGAAAGAGATGTTCTGGATCCTTGGGCGCTAGAAATAGTCTCCCAAGGTTATTCTCTGGAGTTCAAGGGGCTTCCTCCAAGGGGGAGGTTCCACAGGTCTCAGTTGTCTTCAGACCACATAAGAAGACAGGCATTCTTACATTGGGTAGAAGACCTGCTAAAAATGGGAGTGATTCATCCTGTTCCATTAGGAGAACAAGGGATGGGGTTCTACTCCAATCTGTTCATAGTTCCCAAAAAAGAGGGAACGTTCAGACCAATCTTAGATCTCAAGATCTTGAACAAGTTTCTCAAGGTTCCATCGTTCAAGATGGAAACCATTCGAACACTTCTTCCTTCCATCCAGGAAGGTCAATTCATGACCAAGGTGGATTTCAAGGATGCGTATCTACATATTCCTATCCACAAGGAACATCATCGGTTCCTAAGGTTTGCATTCCTGGACAAGCATTTCCAGTTCGTGGCATTTTCTTTCGGATTAGCCACTGCTCCTAGGATTTTCTCATAGGTACTAGGGTCCCTTCTGGCGGTGCTAAGACCAAGGGGCATTGCTGTAGTACCTTACTTGGACGACATTCTGATTCGAGCGTCGTCCCTTCCTCAAGTAAAGGCTCACACGGACATTGTCCTGGCCTTTCTCAGATCTCACGGATGGAAAGTGAACGTGGAAAAGAGTTCTCTATCTCCGTCAACGAGGGTTCCCTTCTTGGGAACTATAATAGACTCCTTAGAAATGAGGATTTTTCTGACAGTAGCCAGAAAAACAAAACTTATAGACTCTTGTCGGATACTTCATTCCGTTCCTCTTCCTTCCATAGCGCAGTGCATGGAAGTGATAGGTTTGATGGTAGCGGCAATGGACATAGTTCCTTTTGTGCGCATTCATCTAAGACCATTACAACTGTTCATGCTCAGTCAGTGGAATGGGGACTATTCAGACTTGTCTCCGAAGATACAAGTAAATCAGAGGACCAGAGACTCATTCCGTTGGTGGCTGTCCCTGGACAACCTGTCACAAGGGATGACCTTCCGCAGACCAGAGTGGGTCATTGTCACGACCGACGCCAGTCTGATGGGCTGGGGCGCGGTCTGGGGATCCCTGAAAGCTCAGGGTCTTTGGTCTCGGGTAGAATCTCTTCTACCGATAAATATTCTGGAACTGAGAGCGATATTCAATGCTCTCAAAGCTTGGCCTCAGCTAGCGAGGGCCAAGTTCATACATCAACCATCAGGGGGGAACAAGGAGTTCCCTAGCGATGGAAGAAGTGACCAAAATCATTCTATGGGCGGAGTCTCACTCCTGCCACCTGTCTGCTATCCACATCCCAGGAGTGGAAAATTGGGAAGCGGATTTTCTGAGTCGTCAGACATTGCATCCGGGGGAGTGGGAACTCCATCCGGAAATCTTTGCCCAAGTCACTCAACCGTGGGGCATTCCAGACATGGATCTGATGGCCTCTCGTCAGAACTTCAGAGTTCCTTACTACGGGTACAG
>NC_069499.1:840613969-840638969 GCF_027579735.1 Bombina bombina | reverse complement strand
TGTTATATACTTCTTTACTCAGCACATACACATATAATATCTTGGAACCAATGGTAAAAAGTCACAGACATAATATCCAATTTCCAGCGCTATGATAAGGGTGTCCAGAGAAAAGACATTACCTTTCAATAGGTATGTGGGTGGGTACTCTGAGTATGTCAGGAAAGTTAATACAAGATAGCTGCTACCCCTTGATGAAACACCTACACTGAATCCTGTGCATGGGTAGGCATAGCCGTTGTTGAATAACAGAACACACACATCTCATCCTTTGATGTCCGCTTCAGCTGTAAAATACTTGCGGTTCTTTTCAGGAGTTCCACTGTCCTGGGATCGACACCTCCTGGGTAAAGCCCTCCAGGGTGTTCGTCTCCTCCGCTCTAGGTGTGTAAAGGATTCTGTTGCGCCACCTGACAAGACTTCAGGACCACGTCCCTGCTTAATATCATAATATCATCAAATTGCTCTTCTAGGCCTCCATCTGCGGAGGAGCCTGGTTTTATGTTTAGGATGGAGCATTTGCACTATCTGCTAAAAAAGGTGCTTGCTACGTTGGAGGTTCCAGAACAAAAACTGCAGGAGGAACCTTCAATTCCTAAACTTGATAGAGTCTACGAGGACAGGGTAGTGTCCCAGGCCTTCCCGGTTCCAGTCAAAATGGCTAACATTGTTAATAATGAATGGGAGAAACTGGGTTCATCCTTTTTCCCCCTCTTCTTCATTTCAAAAGATTTTCCCCGTTCCAGAGGCACAGCTTGAACTGTGGGGAACTGTCCCTTAGGTGGATGGTGCTATCTCCACGTTCGCTAAGAGAACGACTATTCCGTTAGAGGATAGCTCCTCTTTCAAGGAACCCATGGATAAAAAAATGGAGTCCATGTTGCGGAAGATGTTCCAACTCATAGGGTTCGTTTTTTAGCCGGTGGAGACTTCTCTCGAATTAAGGCCTTAAAGGTGGCACATTCATTCATTTGTAATGCTAACATGCAGATTATTCTCCTGAATGCTAAGACATCAGGGTTTTCTGTTTTAGCCCGTAGGGCTCTGTGGCTAAAGTCTTGGTCTGCTGACATGACTTCTAACTCTCGTTTGCTTTCCCTCCCATTCAAGGGGAAAGTTTTGTTTGGCCTGGGCTTGGATTCTATCATCTCTACTGTCACTTGTGGCAAGGGTGCCTTCTTGCCTCAGGATAAGAAGGCTAAACCAAAGGTATCTACTTTTCGTCCTATTGGTGCGGACAAGTCTCAGCGTCAGCAGCCTGTCGCAAAGTCAGAGCAATCCAAGGGATCTTGGAAGCCAACTAACTCTTGGAACAAGTCCAAGCAGAACAAGAAGCCCGCAGAATCAAATTCGGCATGAAGCGGCGGCCCCCGGTCCATCATCGGATTATGTAGGGGCCAGACTATCTCTTTTTGCGGAGGCCTGGAAAAGAGACGTTATAGATCCTTGGGTTCTGGAGGTCATATCCCAGGGTTACAGGATAGGTTTCAAGTTTTTCCGCCCAGAGGCAGATTCCTCCTGTCAAATATATCTTTAAGACCAGAAAAGAGAGATGCCTTCCTGGGGTGTGTGAAGGATCTCTCATCTCTTGGGGTAATCGTCCTAGTTCCTCCGGCAGAAAGAGGTCTGGGATATTATTCAAACCTTTTTGTGGTCCCAAAAAAGGAGGGCACGTTTCATCCAATTCTGGACCTAAAGGCCCTAAACAAGTTCTTGTCCGTCCCATCGTTCAAGATAGAGACGATCAGGTCAATTTTGCCCCTGGTGCAAGAGGGGCAATTCATGACAACTATAGACCTGAAGGACACCTACCTTCACATTCCAATCCACAGGGATCACTTCAGGTTTCTAAGGTTCACCTTCCTGGACCAGCACTTCCAGTTTGTGGCCCCTCCGTTTGGACTGGTGACTGCCCCAAGAGTCTTCACAAAGGTTCTGGGAGCTCTACTCACAGTAGCGAGAGCCAGAGGAGTTGCAGTGGCACCTTATCTGGGTGATATCCTGGTCCACGCTTCGTCCTACAGTCTTGCGGAGGATCACTCAAGAGCTCTTCTTTTTCTCCTTCGATCCCACGGGTGGAAGATAAACGAAGGAAAGAGTTCATTGGTCCCCAGCAACAGGGTGGAATTCCTGGGTACGATAATAGATTCTTCAGCCATGAAGATATTCTTGACAGATCAGAGATGTTGCAAGCTTGCGTCCAACTTTCTAGCTCTTCAGACATCCTCCAGGACATCTTTGGCCAGGTGTATGGAGGTTATCGGGCTCATGGTATCCAGGATAGATGTCATTCTATTCTCCAGGTTCCATCTCAGACCTCTTCAGCTGTGCATGTTGAGAAAATGGAACGGCGATCATTCAGATCTATCCCAACAGATATCTCTAGACAGACCGGTGAGGGAGTCCCTATCTTGGTGGACCCGACCAGGGCAGTTGTCTCGGGGAACATCCTTTTTGAGACCATCCTGGGAGATTATGACCACAGATGCAAGTCTACTTGGATGGGGAGCTTTTTGGGGGTGCCAGAAGGGCACAGGGCAGGTGGACTCAAGAAGAGTTGAGTCTTCCTATAAATATATTGGAACTTCAAGCGATATTCAATGCTCTGAGGGCTTGGCCCCTTCGGTGGTCATCCTGATTCATAAGATTCCAGTCGGACAACATTACCTTGGTGGCTTACATAAACCATCGGGGGGGGGGGGGACGAGAAGCTCCCTAGCCATGAGGGAAGTATTTCGGATTCTGGAATGGGCGGAGACTCACAATTGTTCGCTCTCAGCGATCCACATTCTGGGTGTGGACAACTGGGAAGCGGATTTTTTGAGCAGACAGACGTTTCATCCAGGGCAATGGTCCCTCCATCACGAGATGTTTGCGGAGATCTATAGCAGATGGGGACGCCGGGGTTAGATCTCATGGTGTCCAGACTCAATTGCAAGCTACCCAGATATGGGTCGCGATCCAGGGATCCCCAGGCGGAACTGATAGATGCCTTGGCAGTACCCTGGGACTTCAACCTAATTTTCAAATTTCCACCGTTACCTCTTCTGCCTCAGGTAGTGGCCCAGAGAAAGCTTTGGCTATTCTGATTGCACCGTTGTGGCCGTGGAGGATGTTGTTTGCGGATCTGGTGGCAATGTCGTCATCTCCGCCGTGGAAGTTACCTTGTTGCAGGGATCTTTCTACATCAAGGTCCCTTTCTACAGCAAAATCTCGATTCTCTGAGGCTCACTGCATGGAGATTGAACATCTAGTCTTAGCCAAAAGAGGATTTTCGGACTGGGTGATTGACGCTCTCGTTCAGGCCAGGAAGCCGGTCACTCGATGCATCTATCACAAGGTGTGAAGGACCTACTTGTCCTGGTGTGAATCTCGAGGATACCCATGGCATAAGGTCAGGGTATCCAGGATTTTGGCCTTTCTCCAGGACGGTCTGGATAAGGGTCTTGCCGACAATTCCCTAAGGGGACAGATCTCGGCTTTATCTGTACTGTTGCATAAGTAGCTTGCGGAGCTTCCTGACATTCAGTCCTTTGTTCAGGTGCTGGTTAGGATCAGGCCTGTCTTTGGGACCCTGGCTCTTCCTTGGAGCGGAAACTTGGTTCTTAAGGTTTTGCAGAGGGCTCCGTTTGAGCCTATGCATGCTCTTGACATTAAGGTTCTTTCGTGGAAAGTCCTTTTATTACTGGCTATTGCATCGGCACGCAGAGTCTCTGAGTTGGCAGCCTTGCAATGTGAGCCTCCCTACTTGGTGTTTCATGCTGATAAGGCTGTTCTTTGCACTGGATTGGGTTTCCTTCCCAAGGTCGTGTCGAGTCGTAACATCAATCAGGAAATAGTAGTTCCTTCTTTTCCTTCTTTGTGTCCTAACCCTTCTTCTTCGAAGGAGAGGTTACTTCATAATCTGGACGTGGTTCGGGCTTTGAAGCTTTATCTTCAAGCCACGAAGGAGTTCAGGCAGACTTCGTCCTTATTTGTTGTGTATTCAGGGAAGTGCAGGGGGCAAAGGGCCTCTGCTACCTTTTATCTTTTTGGTTGAGGAGTATGATCCATCTCTCAAATGAGACAGCGGGACACAAGCCTCCTCAGAGGATTACGGCTTACTCGACTAGAGCTGTAGCCTCTTCTTGGGCCTTTAAGAATCAGGCTTTTATGGAGCAGATTTGTAAGGCGGCCACTTGGTCTTCCTTACATACTTTTGAATTTTTTTATAAATTTGACGTTTTTGCTTCTGCGGAAGCAGCTTTTGGGAGGCTATGGTGTCCTCCGTATAGGGTCCGCCTCCTTTAACCCTCCCGTTTTTTTCATTCAGTGTTCTCTAGAGCTTGGGTATTTGTTCCCACAAGTAATGAATGAAGCAGTGGACTCTCCTCCCACAGATAGAAATTAAATTATCAGGTAAGCATAATTTATGTTTTCCTTCCTTGTGTCCAGCTCCTATAAATGACGATGAGCCTGTTCTTCTCAATCTTGATATGCTTAGTGCTCTGAAATTCTATGTGGAAGAGACTAAGGGCTTGACTCTCCAAAGCTCTTTGGTCTGGAGAGATTCTATAAGATGCCTCGTTAGTTATGAGGCGTCTCAGGGACTGTTTTTTTTTTTAAAGACATTGCGTATCTTATTAAGGGGAGTTAACGAATATGTTTTATGTTAAAGGGACACGGAACCCAAATTTTTTCTTTTGTGATTCAGATAGAGCATGCAATTTTAAGCAACTTTTTAATTTACTCCTATTATCAATTTGTCTTCGTTCTCTTGCTATCTTTATTTGAAAAAGAAGGCATCTAAGCTAAGGAGCCAGACAATTTTTGGTTTAGTACCCTGGACAGCACTTTTTTATTGGTGGATGAATTTATCCACCAATCAGCAAGAACAACCCAAGTTGTTCACCAAAAATGGGCCGGCTTCTAAACTTACATTCTTGCTTTTCAAATAAAGATACCAAGAAAATTAAGAAAATTTGATAACAGGAGTAAATTAGAAAGCTGCTTAAAATTTCAAGCTCTATCTGAATCATGAAAGAAAAAAATTGGGTTTAGTGTCCCTTTAAGGAGAGACACTTACTTTATAATACAGTGCTTAGTAAAATAAGATGATGATTTTGCTCCATGCCAGCTTTGGTGAGATTATCTAACGGCGAAGTCCATGAAAGAGTTTTAGAGATGGGAAACTTTAGTTTGAGAGCTATTTATCTCACTTTGCAGGTTCTGGATGTGAAGGGGAGGCTCCTGCTTTACAATATAATGCTAAAAAATGCCCCAAAGATTTTGTGTGATATATTTCCATGCCGATGTGTTTTTTGACTTTGTACCTTATTTGTTAATTTCCCTGGCCCTTACAAGGGTCAGAAATCATGCAAATCTGATAACAGAAGTCAATTGGAACGTTGTATGCTCTACCACGATCATGAAAGAAACAGTTGGGGTTTCATGTCGGATGTGCCTTTAAATGACGTGAAACACTATAAAAAATGTATATTGCAAAGCTGTTTTAATACATATAATTAACCATTTTATATTACACTGTTCATTTTACTTCTGATGTTTACATCCAGTTCACATAATATAAACAATGAGTTCTCAAAAATGTAAAAACAAACAAAAATGTTTATTACAATGGTTCATGATCTTTTATTGTGGCACGTGTTTTAATGAAGTATCTGCACTTGTAATTATTCTTTTTTTTTTTTCTGTATAAAAAATATTTTCTAATGCTTTAAGTGTTACTCTATTTTAAAAAAAATGTTATTCTCAGTATACTTGATTTACTAAAGCTCATTTATTCAAGGGACACTAAACACAAAAAATTTCTTTCATGATTTAAGTAGAGAATACAATTTTAAACAACATTCCAATTTACTTCTATTATCTGATTTGCTTCATTCTTTAGATATCCTTTATTGAAGAAACGGCAATGCACATGGGTGAACCAATCACACAAGGCATCTATGTGCAGCAACCAATCTTCAGCTACTGAGTCTATCTAGATATGCTTTTCAGCAAAGTATATCTAGAGAATGACGCAAATTAGATAATAGAAGTAAATTAGAAAGTTGTTTAAAATTGCATGCTCTTTCTTTATCATGAAAGAAAAATCTTGGGTTTCATGTCCCTTTAAGTGAACTGACTGCATAGAATAACTTAGAGACAAAGCTAGAGATCTTAGTGAATTTGTTCCATTGCGTGTCAGTGCCATTATATGTATTTGTAGTTGCCCCCAGCCCCCCCTTACTTTCTGATGTCTTACCCTGGTCTCTGCTTCTGCCACCCCCATACTTATTATAACAATAATCTGTTTGCACCATAGACTGTAATCTGCTCCCTACAGCCACCATCATATGCTCTAGTCTTTTATTCCTGCCATAGTATTACTTTATGGTGTCTGTTGCCCCTGTGTGTACTAATGGTACTGTCTTTATAGCCCTCATCTGCTTTATATCCCCCCCCCTATTCTTTTTTTTTTTTTTTACATAACCCCATGCCTGCTGCTTCAATTGTGCGATCCCCACCTTTAATTTTTAACATTTTTGTTTTTTCTCTGTCTCTAAAACATGCCTATGTAATGAAATATATGTGAGCTGCACACAGTCCTTTATACTAGACATCATCTCATAAATGTCACTTTTGGCTCAGAATCCCCTGTAGTGCTGTAGCTCCCCCTGCTGGTCATGTATTGGGAGATCTTTTTTAGATTTTGCTTTTGGCCCTGTGCATTTTTTTTATGTATTTGTGCTTGCGCCTAATATTCAGGACCATTTTGTGTGTGTGTGTGTGTGTGTTTTATATGTGTGTTTAATTTATCAGTATATTTCTGAGGTCCTTGTGTAGGAGGAGGGGGGGCTGAATTGCAATTTAGGCTGAAAAATCAAATTTGTGAGATAAGAATGTGATTCAGCAGCAACCTTATAATCATATGCGCTTTAATAATCTTTATTTTGCAGAAGTCAGTTTCCAGGGTAACGGAGTGTAAGCCTGTGATGAGCTCCCTGCTGAACACCAGGCATCTGCAGGCAGGAATATCCGTGAGTCTCTTCCCTTCTCTGTAATGACTGCTGCTATTCCTCTTGCATCAGATTAATAAGGATTCCTCTGCCCCCCCTCTGCTAATTCTTCCATTATCCTGTCGCTGTTAGCTGCAGTAATAGCAGGACATGGAGTTTTGAATCTCAGTAGGCCAAGTGAAATAACAGATGGAATATCTTTAGCATTTTATGTAATTACTTTTTTTTATTGCTTCCATTCCTTCTTTCCCTGCTCCATGACCGCTGTTTAGCGTACCAATCGCAGGGGCAGGCTTGTGAGATTACGTGTTTGCAATCGTTAGGTGTTGGGAGAAAGTACCGGGTGTACAGATTATATTATTTCATGATATAGGACGGGATCTCTACACTATTAAAGTTTAAAGGGACAGGAAACCCCAACCTTTTCTTTCATGATTTGGATAGAACATACGATTTTAAGCAACTTTCCAATTTACTTCTATTATCAAATTTACTTAATTCTCTTGTTATTCTTTGTTGATGGAGCAGCATTGCACTACTGGCAGCTAGCTGAACACATCTAGTTGGCCAATCACAAGAGACAAATGTGTGCAGGCACCAATCAGCATCTAGCGCCCACTAGTGTAGGATATGTACGTATTCTTTTTCAACAAGGGATACCAAGAGAACTAAGCACATTTGAAAATAGAAGTGAATTTAAATATATCTTAAAATTACATGCTCTATCCGAATCATGCAAGTTTAATTTTGACTTTCCTATCCCTTTAAATATTTACAGGAAAAAAATATTGGATATCTGTACATGTGTCCCCCCATACATAAAGAAATGAGTAAAATTAATCAGATAGCTGCCCAGTCTCAACACTTTGGACAATAATTTCAAAAGGCTTCTATTAAAAGATGCATTTTATTATCTCTCAGATAATTAATCTGCCAGCACTTCTGAGTACTGCCATCTTTACATACTCGTCTTTTTAATTTTAAGTATCTGCATATTACTTCCAAATCGATTGTGAGATGAGATTGCTATGTACACATAAAAAATAAAATATATGACAAGTCTAATTATATCAAGCAGTGAGATTAGGGGGATGTGGTGAATGGAGTTAATTTAGGGTTTTTAGTGTTTTCCCCAGGACCTTTTTTAATAAGTGCACCACCCGGCTGATTTAATGCCACCCACTGCGCTTATGGAGCAGGGGTGTGCAGACCTACATGGATAGGGCTAGGCTTTTGTTATAAAGAAACATTTTTTACAATAATGAACGCTGAGGGCAAGGTCATGTGATAAAATGGAGTTGTTGCACGTGTTATTGTTCTTAAAAAGTGAAGGTGAATAAATAAACGTAACCGCTACCCCCCTGTTAACCTACTGTAAGTTAACCCTAAAGGCAAATGCAGTCATTGCAACTGATCTTTAACATGATCCCGAACCTTCAACTACAATTCACCCATAACTGTGGCCTCCCTAAGACCACCAATACAAATTCTCACCACAGTTAACCCTTACACCCCCCCATCACAAATATCTCTAACAGAAAAGTCCGCATGAAACGGAAGTTAAGAAGCAGCAGTCGTAAAAATGCTGCTCCTTAAAGGTACACTCTGGTAAAAATTAAACTTTCATGATTCAGATATAACATTCAATTTTAAAAAACTTTCCAATTTACTTCCATTAACAAAATGTGTTCAGTCTTTTTATATTTATACTTTTTGAGTCACAAGCTCATACTGAGCATGTGCACGAATTCACAGAATATATGTATTAGGGATTGGCTGATGGCTGTCACATGATACAGAAGAAGTGGAAATTGACATAACTTTAAAATTAGTCAGAAAAAAATCTTCTACTCATTTGAAGTGTAGGCTTTGTGCTATTGCATTGTCTTTCCATCTAAAGGGGAGGAGAGTCCACGGCTTCATTCATTACTATTGGGAATTAAGAACCTGGCCACCAGGAGGAGGCAAAGACACCCCAGCCAAAGGCTTAAATACTTCCCTCATCCCCAGGAGTGCCAGAGTTTTGGAGTAGTCTCTTATGGAGGGTAGTACTCTTCGCAGTGGGACTGGAGTTTTAAGTAGTCCTGTCAGTCTCTTATTGAGGACCTGGGTGAAAGTTAGAGTCCGGAAATGCAGGAAGTTTCTTTCTGCGAAACCATTCCGACTCAGATTAACAGCTCCTCAAGCAATCAGCGTTGTCTAACTTCGCTTCGCTGCCTGCTTTCTTCTCTCAAGTCCATGGCGGAGGTGATGCTACTATTCGTCACACTTGAAAAGCCGTGTTCCTGTTCCATGGCGTAGATTCTGGTAAGATCGTTTCATTTTTTATTGACGATGATAATGATGATAACATAGAAGTCAGGGTCACAGTGTGGCACCTTTTTATCTTTACAGAGTCAAGGGTTAATATTCCTGGAAGGGGGATTATTGAACAGGGGGGTTTATACATAATATTGTTTATTGTGTCATTGCTGCGTTATGTGCAAGATGAGGCTCTTGCAATGTGTGGAACTTTCAGGTGACTTGCGGGAATATTGCGCGGCCATTTTTGGCTTGTTTTCCCTAGTGCCGGGGCAGTCCTGCCAGGCATTCCACGTGACGGGGTGTGTCTATCCTTCTCTGTGGATCTGTGGCGCAGGAAACATAGCGGTTTCTGTAGTCTGGGTCCTAGGAGGTGGTGAGTGCCCCGGCCATTGGTGGTATAAGGTTCCTTTTTGTAAATTAAGTTAGTATTCCCATAAATGCAAGCGATGGAGGACTCGTTAGAGGGCTCTCCCTCCTTAACAAATTCTCATTCCTGTGTTTATTGTGAGGAGGTTTTGGTAGATCAGCCTGCTCAACTATGTTTCACATGCCTTGATAAAGTTGCAACATCTAAATGTAAATGGATGTCTAGTACTACTGAGACGCCCACCTCTAAGGGCTCTTCGTCCCGTGAGGTGCGTTCCCTGCATTCATCTCCTATTGCACATGCAGCACCCCGGGGTCCCACCGTTACTCTTTCGGGAGAGATTTGTTGGCCGTCAAACTTTGCGGACCAACTGGAATCGGCGGTTTCTAAGGTGATCCATGCATTACCACGTTCTGCTAAGTGCAAGCGTAGGGTGTATCATGGCGGCTCGACCCAGGGTTTGTCCTCGCCGATGGCAGATCCAGAGGTCGAGGCCTACTCCGACTCTTCGGAGGAGGCCCATTCTGGGTCGGAGTCCGTGTCATCTAAGCCTCCTGCTGTTTAGAAGCCTGGTTATAGGTTTAGGATGGAAAATTTGCGTTTTCTGCTGCGACAGGTACTTGCTACTCTGGAGGTTCCGGAAACTAAGATCCCGAAGGAGCCTGCGATTCCTAAACTTGACAGGGTGGTGCCTCAGACTTTCCCGGTCCCCGTTAAGATTATTATTAAGAATGAATGGGAGTGATTAGGGTCTCCTTTTTCCCCTTCTTCTTTTAAAAAACTGTTTCCCGTTCCGTACTCTCAGCTTGAGCTGTGGGGGACCATTCCCAAGGTGGATGGGGCTATCTCTACGTTAGCGAAGTGGACGACTATTCCCCTAGAGGATAGTTCATCGTTTAAGGAGCCCATGGATTAAAAGCTGGAAAACATGTTGAGAAGGATGTTTCAGCACACAGGGTTGGTTTTTCAGCCTGCAGCGGCTGTGGCAGCAGTCGCCGGTGCTGTGACATATTGGTGCGAATCCCTGTGTGACATGGTCAAAGGGAGACATACATCGACGAGATATAGAAAAAGATTAAGGCGCTGAAGGTCGCCAATTCTTTTATCTGCGATGCCACTATGCAAATTATTCGCCTGAATGCTAAGGTATCAGGTTTTTCATATCCACGGTTACGGGAGGCAAGGGAGCTTTCCTCCCACAGGACAAGGCCCAGCGCCAGCACCCCGCCGCAAAAGCGGACCAGTCAAAGAGATCTTGGAAACTGGCTCAATCTTGGAACAAGTCTAAGCAGAGCAAGAAGCCCGCCGAGACTAAATCGGCATGAAGGGGCGGCCCCTGACCAGTCTCAGGATCACTTAGGGGACAATTCTCAGACGCTTGGTTGCAGGACGTTCAGGACCCTTGGGTTCTAGAGGTTGTCTCCCAGGGTTACAGGATAGAGTTCAGATCTCATCCGCCCAAGCGCAGATTTCTCCTGTCAAACCTGTCTTTAAGACCAGAGAAGAGAGAGGCCTTTCTAGAGTGTGTGAGAGATCTCACCTCTCTCTGGGTTATTGTACCAGTACCCCCTGCAGAAAGGGGTCTAGGATACTATTCCAATCTTTTTGTGGTTCCAAAGAAGGAGGGCACGTTCCGCCCAATTCTGGACCTAAAGTGTTTGAACAAGTTTCTGAGTGTTCCATTGTTCAAGATGGAAATGATCAGATCTATTCTGCCCCTAGTTCAAGAGGGACAGTTCATGACAACTATAGATTTGAAGGACGCTTACCTTCATGTGCCAATCCACAGGGACCACTTTAGGTTCCTAAGATTTGTGTTTCTGGACAAACACTTCCAGTTTGTGGCCCTCCCTTTTGGTCTGGCGACGGCCCCGAGAGTCTTCATGAAGGTTCTGGGGGTGCTGCTGGCAGTGGCCAGATCCAGGGGCATTGCATTGGCGCCTAATCTGGACGACATTTTAGTTCAGTCGCCGTCATTCAGCCTCGCAGAGGATCATTCGAGGGCTCTTCTCTTGCTTCTCTGATCTCACGGTTGGAAAATCAACTCGGGAAAGAGTTCCCTGGTTCCCAGCAACAGGGTAGAGTTCCTGGGCACGATAATAGACTCTTTGTCCATGAAGATATTTCTCATGGATCGGCGGCGCAGGAAGCTGGCGTCCTCCTCTCTTGCCCTTCAGTCCTCCATTAGCCCGTCGGTGGCTCAATGTATGGAGGTGATAGGTCTCATGGTGTCAAGCATAGATGTCATCCCATTCGCCAGGTTCCTCTTTAATTGTGCATGTTGAGACAGTAGAATGGCGATCATTCAGATCTTTCACAGCTGATATCCATGGATGCTCGGACTCGGAACTCCCTCTATTGGTGGACCCGTCCGGAGCAACTGTCCGTGGGGACATCCTTCTTTAGACAGTCCTGGGTAATTGTGACCACGGACGCCAGTCTGTCGGGATGGGGAGCTGTTTGGGGTGTCAAGATGGCATAAGGAAAGTGGTCCAGGGAGGAGTCTCTCCTTCCGATCAACATTCTGGAACTACAAGCAATTTAAAATGCTCTAAAGGCGTGGCCTTCTCTGGGGTTAGTCAGATTCATCAGATTCCAGACAGACAACATTACCTCGGTGGCTTACATCAACCATCAAGGGGGTACAAGGAGCTCCCTCGTGATGAGGGAAGTGTCTCGGATTCTGGAATGGGCAGAGTCCCACGAATGCTCGCTCTCAGCGATTCACATACCAGGTGTGGACAACTGGGAAGTGGACTTTCTCAGCAGACAATCCTTCCATCCGGGGCAATGGTCTCGTCACGCTAAGGTGTTTGCAGAGATTTGTCACAAATGGGGAACGCCAGAGATAGATCTCATGGCATCCAGACTCAATTGCAAGCTACCTCGATACGGGTCGGGGTCGAGGTCCAGGGATCCCCAGGCAGAGCTGATACATGCCTTAGTGGTTCCTTGGAGATTCAGCCTAGCTTACATTTTTCCACCGCTTCCACTTCTACCTCGAGTAGTAGCACGCATCAAACAGGAGCGGACCTCGGCCATTCTAATTGCTCCTTCGTGGCTGCGGAGGACGTGGTTTGTGGATCTGGTGGGGATGTCAGCCTATCTGCCCGTGGAGGTTACCCTGTCGCAGGGATCTGCTGTCACAGGGTCCTTTTCAACATCGAAATCTAGATTCTCTGAGGCTGACTGCGTGGATTGACCGCCTAGTTAGCCAAGAGAGGCTTTTCTGAAAGTGTGATTGATACTCTAATTCAGGCAAGGAAGCCAGTCACTCGTCGCATCTACCATAAGGTGTGGAGGACTTACTTCTGGTGTTAGAAGCATGGATATCCTTGGCATAAGGTGAAGGTATCCAGGATTCTGGCCTTTCTCCAGGATGGTTTGGAGACGGGTTTTGCTGCTAGTTCCCTAAAGGGCAGATTTCGGGTTTATCAGTTTTGTTGCATAGGAGACTCACTGAGCTCTCTGACATTCAATCTTTTGTTCAGGCTCTGTCTAGAATCAGGCCTGTCTTTAGACAGTCGGCTCCGCCTTGGAGCTTAAACTTAGTCCTTAGGGTTTTTCAGAGGGTTCCGTTTGAACCTATGCATTCCATTGACATTAAGATTCTGTCCTGAAAGGATCTCTTTATGTTGACTATTGCGTCTGCACGCAGAGTATCTGAACTAGCTGCCTTGCAATGTGATCCTCCTTATCTGGTGTTTCATGCGGATAAAGCTGTACTTCGCACTGGATTGGGGTTTCTCCCCAAGGTGGTGTCTAGCCATAACATCAATCAGGAAATAGTGGTTCCTTCCTTGTGTCCTAACCCTTCTTCTTCAAAGGAGAGGTTACTTCATAACTTGGATGTGGTTCGTGCCTTGAAGTTCTATCTTCAGGCTACAAAGGATTTCAGACAGTCTACATCTCTTTTTGTGGTGTTTTCTGGGAAGCTCAAGGGACAAAGGGCCTCTGCTACTTCCTTGTCTTTCTGGTTGAGGAGCTTGATTCCCTTGGCTTATGAGACAGTGGGACATAAGCCTCCTCAGAGGATCACAGCTCATTCAACTAGGGCTGTGGCTTTATCTTGGGCCTTCAAGAATGAGGCCTCTATGGAACAAATTTGTAAGGTGGCTACCTGGTCCTCCTTACACACTTTTACAAAGTTTTACAAATTTGAGGTTTTTGCTTCTGCGGAAGCCGTTTTGCAGGCTGTGGGGGTCTGCCTTTTACCCTCCCGGTTTCATTCAGTGTCCTCTAGAGCTTGGGTATATGTTCCCAATAGTAATGAATGAAGACGTGTACTCTCCTCCCCTTTAGATGGAAAACATAAATTATGCTTACCTGATAATTTAATTTCCATCGAGGGGAGGAGAGTCCACGGCTCCCGTCCATATCTCCCTGGGGCGGACCTAAATGTAATCATCTTCTGGCACCTTTTATACCCTGATATTTCTCCTACTGTTCCTGGTTCCCTCGGCAGAATGACTGGGGATGAGGGAAGTGGGGCTTTGGCTGGGGTGTCTTTGCCTCCTCCTGCTGGCCAGGTTCTTAATTCCCAATAGTAATGAATGAGGCCGTGGACTCTCCTCCCCTAGATGGAAATGAAATTATCAGGTAAGCATAATTTATGTTTTTTTATTATGCATTTGATGATTATGCAAATCTGCTCTACTTATCTTTTAACTTCTTTGTCACCTTTTTTGTGGTGGACTGAAATCATCCTGATCCGATCCGATCAGAATGATTGATGACCCCTGCTAGCAGCCGATTGGCCGCCAGTGAGCAGGGGGCAGCATTGCACAAGCATTTCACTAGAAATGCTTGTGCAATGATAAAGGCCACTGGCGTATGCTGTCTGCATTTAGCGAGGCAGAGCGGACATGATTCGCTACAGCAAATCATGTCCGCTTGACTTTTGTTAAATCTACCCCTTACTGTGAACACTCTTAAAATATATACCACCCAAGTTATCTGACCCACCTTAAAGGGACACTGAACCCAAATTTTTTCTTTTGTTATTCAGAAAGAGCATGCAATTTTAAGCAACTTTCTAATTTGCTCCTATTATCAATTTTTCTTCATTCTCTTGCTATCATTATTTGAAAAAGAAGGCATCTAAGCTTTTTTTGGTTTCAGTACTCTGGATAGCACTTTTTTATTGGTGGATGAATTTATCCACCAATCAGCAAGGACAACCCAGGTTGTTCACCAAAAATGGGCCGGCATCTAAACTTACATTTGTGCATTTCAAATAAAGATACCAAGAGAATGAAGAAAATTTTATAATAGGAGTAAATTAGAAAGTTGCTTAAAATGTCATGCTCTATCTGAATCACGAAAGAAAAAAATTGGGTACAGTGTCCCTTTAATCATTTTCTCCTAATGAAAATCCTTCAATGTACCCCCCACCTCTCAGAAAACTTTCTAGCTTGGGGTTAATTCATCTTGCAGACATCGCTAAATTCTCTAGCGCAACTTGGTGGTTCAAGAAAGATATCAACTGAGTAGAACCAAGTGCTAATACAAATGATCAATTTGAAACAAATACAAATTAAACTGAAAAGTATTCAGTACAGGTTAAATCTGTGTATTGCAAATTTGAGAAAACTTTACCACATACAAGGCCACATTACAAGTTGAGCGCTAAAAATCCTTGCGTTCGCATTGCACAGAAGCATTGCACTCACGAGTGCGCGCTTCCATAGGCTCCAATGGGAGCCTCGTTCTCATGCCGTAAGAAGGGGATAAGCCGCACAGCGATGGCATCAAATATTAATATATGTATTTACTTATATACATATGTTTGTGTGTTAATATGTATATACACAAATAAATACACAAATATATATGTATATAAGTAAATACATACTGTATATATTTACAGGGAGCACATAGTTCCCATAGACCGCAGTGTAAAGGCACTTTTCAATGACTTTTTTTTTTCTTACATCCCACAGCCTCCACTTTTAATCCCTAAAAACTGCTCCATGCATTATTATTTTTTATGGAAAAAAAAACTGCTACATTTTCTCTTCATAAAAAAATAAGACTCTTTATTTTGGGGGCAATTGGGGCACTTTTCTCTGGTTAATTTTCTGAGCGCTAATTGCTACTGCAAGTTTGCAGTAGCAATAACCAGCCGCTTGTAAATTTGCCTATTTGTGGGGGCGTGCGATAAATTAGCGCTCCACTTGTAATCTATCCCACAATTTTTAAGATTTAATTAGTAAGCGCTGCGTAATCTGTTGGCGCTCTACAAATAACCGATAATAATAAATGCAGGTGTAAAATGCTTAGAAAATATAATTGTAGTTGAGAGAGAACTTCAGACACACTCAATGAAGGAGGCAGTGAATGCCAATACCATAGATACAAATTAAAAATGGTTTGGATACATTTGTGGCTAGAAACAGAATTCAGGGATATGATTGCTAGTGTTAAGTGGGTCACCTTTTTAATGGGATTAATTTAAACTCAGCTGGAGCTTTTATTGTAAGTATATTAAGATTTGTATTGGATAAACTCGATAGACCCAAAGGGGTCGATTTTATGAAGCAGCAGACGCTGCTTCCGACCCTCTCCGATTCAGTTCCACCTGAAGCGGAATTTAAGAAGCAGTGGTCCTAAGACCGCTGCTCCTTAACTTGACCTCTGACGTGGCAGACAGCAATCAGCTAAATCAGGTTGATTGACACCCCCTGCTAGTGGCCGATTAGCCACGAATCTGCAGCGGGCGGCATTGCACCAGCAGTTCACAAGGACTGCTGCAATGATAAATGCCCAAAGCATATGCGGTCTGCATTTATCGATGTGCGGTGGACATGATACGCTACATTGTATCATGTCCGTCCGCACAATAATAAATTTACCCCAAGGAATGCTCCTGTCCTTCTCACATAGAAGAAATACAAAGTAGTATCATAATTTTGTTAACGTGATATAAAACCCCAAAACTTATTTTGTGATTCAGACACAGCATACAATTTTTAAAAAAAATTCAAGTTTACTTCTATGATCAAATTTGCTTCTTTTCCTTGATATTCTGTGTTGAAGATACCTAGCTAGGGCCTAGATTTAGAGTTTGGCGGTAGCCGTCAAAACCAGCGTTAGAGGCTCCTAACGCTGGTTTTTACCTCTCGCTGGTATTTGGAGTCAGTCAGGAAAGGGTCTAACGCTCACTTTGCAGCCGCGACTTTTCCATACCGCAGATCCCCCTACGCCATTTGCGTATCCTATCTTTTCAATGGGATCTTTCTAACGCCGGTATTTAGAGTCGTGGCTGAAGTGAGCGTTAGAAATCTAACGACAAAACTCCAGCCGCAGAAAAAAGTCAGTAGTTAAGAGCTTTCTGGGCTAACGCCGGTTTATAAAGCTCTTAACTACTGTGCTCTAAAGTACACTAACACCCATAAACTACCTATGTACCCCTAAACCGAGACCCCCCCCACATCGCCGCCACTCGATTACATTTTTTTAACCCCTAATCTGCCGACTGCACACCGCCGCCAGCTACGTTATACTTATGTACCCCTGATCTGCTGCCCCTAATCCCGCCGACACTAACACCCCCCTAAGTTAAATATAATTTTTATCTAACTAAATAAATTAACTCTTATTAAATAAATTATTCCTATTTAAAGCTAAATACTTACCTGTAAAATAAACCCTAATATAGCTACAATATAAATTATAATTATATTGTAGCTATTTTAGGATTAATATTTATTTTACAGGCAACTTTGTAATTATTTTAACCAGGTACAATAGCTATTAAATAGTTAATAACTATTTAATAGCTACCTAGTTAAAATAATTACAAAATTACCTGTAAAATAAATCCTAACCTAAGTTACAATTAAACCTAACACTACACTATCAATAAATTAATTAAATACAATACCTACAAATAAATACAATGAAATAAACTAACTAAAGTACAAAAAATAAAAAAGAACTAAGTTACAAAAAATAAAAAAATATTTATAAACATTAGAAAAATATTACAACAATTTTAAACTAATTACACCTACTCTAAGCCCCCTAATAAAATAACAAAGACCCCCAAAATAAAAAAATGCCCTACCCTATTCTAAAATTAAAATAGAAAAGCTCTTTTTACCTTACCAGCCCTTAAAAGGGCCATTTGCGGGGCATGCCCCAAAGAATTCAGCTCTTTTGCCTGGAAAAAAAAACATACAATAACCCCCCCCCCAACAATACAACCCACCACCCACATACCCTTAATCTAACCCAAACCCCCCTTAAATAAACATAACACTAAGCCCCTGAAGATCTTCCTACCTTATTTTCACCACACCGGGTATCACACTGATCCGTCCTGGCTCCGATGTCTTGATCCAAGCCCAAGCGGGGGGCTGAAGACATCCATCCTCCGGCTGAAGTCTTGATCCAAGCGGGCAGAAGAGGACATCCGGACCGGCAAACATCTGCATCCAAGCCGCATCTTCTATGTTCTTCCATCCGATGACGACCGGCTGATCTTCAAGACCTCCAGCGCGGATCCATCCTCTTCTTCCGACGACTAGACGACGAATGAAGGTTCCTTTAAGATTCAAGTTCAATCCGATTGGCTGATGGAATCAACCAATCAGATTGAGATCGCATTATATTGGCTGTTCCGATCAGCCAATAGAATGCGAGCTCAATCTGATTGGCTGATCGGATCAGCCAATCGGATTGAACTTGAATCTGATTGGCTGATTTCATACCTTAATTCCGAT
Organism: Bombina bombina; assembly: GCF_027579735.1. Classification (NCBI taxonomy): domain Eukaryota; kingdom Metazoa; phylum Chordata; class Amphibia; order Anura; family Bombinatoridae; genus Bombina; species Bombina bombina. The sequence continues at coordinate 840,620,571 of NC_069499.1, read as the reverse complement.
TGGCTGATAGAATCCTATCAGCCAATCGGAATTCGAGGGACGCCATCTTGGATGACGTCCCTTAAAGGAACCGTCATTCATCGGGAAGTCGTCGGTGAAGATGGATGTTCCGCGTCGGCGGGATGAACATGGATCCGGAAGAAAGAAGATTGAAGATGCTGCTTGATAGAAGACTTCAGTCGGATCATGGACCTCTTCAGCTCCCGCTTGGATGAAGACTTCAGCCGGATCATGGACATCTTCAGCCCCCCGCTTGGGCTTGGATCAAGACATCGGAGGCTCTTCTGGATCGATTGGTGAACCCGGCGTGGTGAAGATAAGGTAGGGAGATCTTCAGGGGCTTAGTGTTAGGTTTATTTAAGGGGGGTTTGGGTTAGATTAGGGGTATGTGGGTGGTGGGTTGTAATGTTGGGGGGGGGGGTATTGTATGTTTTTTTTTTTACAGGCAAAAGAGCTGAATTCTTTGGGGCATGCCCCGCAAAGGGCCCTTTTCAGGGCTGGTAAGGTAAAAGAGCTTTTCTATTTTAATTTTAGAATAGGGTAGGGCATTTTTTTTATTTTGGGGATCTTTGTTATTTTATTAGGGGGCTTAGAGTAGGTGTAATTAGTTTAAAATTGTTGTAATATTTTTCTAATGTTTGTAAAAAAAAATTTATTTTTTGTAACTTAGTTCTTTTTTATTTTTTGTACTTTAGTTAGTTTATTTAATTGTATTTATTTGTAGGTATTGTATTTAATTAATTTATTGATAGTGTAGTGTTAGGTTTAATTGTAGATAATTGTAGGTATTTTATTTAATTTATTTATTGATAGTGTAGTGTTAGGTTTAATTGTAACTTAGGTTAGGATTTATTTTACAGGTAATTTTGTAATTATTTTAACTAGGTAACTATTAAATAGTTATTAACTATTTAATAGTTATTGTTCCTGGTTAAAATAAATACAAAGCTGCCAGTAAAATAAATATTAATCCTAAAATAGCTACAATATAAGTATAATTTATATTGTAGCTATATTAGGGTTTATTTTACAGGTAAGTATTTAGCTTTAAATAGGAATAATTTATTTAATAAGAGTTAATTTATTTCGTTAGATTTAAATTATATTTAACTTAGGGGGGTGTTAGTGTTAGGGTTAGACTTGGCTTTAGGGGTTAATACATTTATTATAGTAGCGGCAAGATCCGGTCGGCAGATTTGGGGTTAATAAGTGTAGGTAGGTGGAGGCGACGTTGGGGGCGGCGGATTAGGGGTTAATAAATATAATATAGGGGTCGGCGGTGTTAGGGGCAGCAGATTAGGGGTACATAGGGATAATGTAGGTTTGCGGGGTCGGCAGATTAGGGGTTAATAAGTGTAAGATTAGGGGTGTTTAGACTCGGGGTACATGTTAGGGTGTTAGGTGCAGACTTAGGAAGTGTTTCCCCATAGGAAACAATGGGGCTGCGTTAGGAGCTGAACGCTGCTTTTTTGCAGGTGTTAAGGTTTTTTTTCGGCTCAAACTGTCCCATTGTTTCCTATTGGGGAATCGTGCACGAGTACGTTTTTGAAGCTGGACGCGTCCGTAAGCACCGCTGGTATTTAGAGTTGCAGTGACGGTAAATATGCTCTACGCTCCCTTTTTTGGAGCCTAACGCAGCCCTTCTGTGAACTCTAAATACCAGCGGTATTTAAAAGGTGCGGGGGAAAAAAAGCATGCGTAGCTAACGCACCCCTTTGGCCGCAGAACTCTAAATCTAGCCGTAGGTGTCTAGAGCACTACATGGCAGGAAATAGTGCTGCTATCTAGTGCTCTTGCATATGGATACCATTCTTGCAACACTGCTGCCATATAGTGCTCCAGATATGGGCAGGCTCCTGAGCATACATCCCTGCTTTTTAACAAAAGATACCAAGAGAATAAAAGTAAATTAGAAAGTTATTTAAAATCGTATGCTCAATCTGAAACATGGAAAAGAAAATTGGGGTTTCATATCCCTTTTAAATATACACAGAAACATTTAGTACAATCATAACGTATACACACGCACTCATACATATACTGTGTGTGTGTGTGTGTTTGTGTATATATATATAATTTATATTTAAAATAAAATGTTTTTCACGGAAAAATCTATCTAAATATAGTTTCTATTTAAGATATATTATAATCTAAAGTTATTCATCCTGAAATATAGATTTGTTTTTAATTATATCGCTGAATTCTGTATATTCATAGCTGTAATGTGTTTTTTTTTTCCGTTTGATAAATTAATTCCATTAACCCATTCACAATGTCCTGTTCTCCCAAAGGTTTCCATCGCATTATTTTGGACAGTTTGAAGATATTATCACATATTATTGGTTTTCCAGTTCTCAAAACTGTTAATTTGTGTCTGCAGAAATAACACGTCCCTTAGTCGTAGAAATAACACGTCCCTTAGTCGTAGAAATAACACGTCCCTTAGTCGCAGAAATAACACGTCCCTTAGTCGCAGAAATAACACGTCCCTTAGTCGCAGAAATAACACGTCCCTTAGTTGCAGAAATAACACGTCCCTTAGTCGCAGAAATAACACGTCCCTTAGTCGCAGAAATAACACGTCCCTTAGTCGCAGAAATAACACGTCCCTTAGTTGCAGAAATAACACGTCCCTTAGTTGCAGAAATAACACGTCCCTTAGTCGCAGAAATAACACGTCCCTTAGTCGCAGAAATAACACGTCCCTTAGTCGCAGAAATAACACGTCCCTTAGACGCAGAAATAACACGTCCCTTAGTTGCAGAAATAACACGTCCCTTAGTCGCAGCAAAATGTTGTAAAATTTAACATACAGAGTTGATCAATATGAAACAGAGGGGCGCCTCATGTGCAGATCAACCAAAAGTAAGCATGAAATGATGCAAACAGAATCCAAAAATGGGTACTCACATTTGGCAATAGCTCCAGGTGCTGCTCAGCCAGTTGAATCACAAGAAAGATCCAAGGATATGAAGCTCAACTCCGTGTAGCATTCAAATGGGAAAAACAAAGGCGATAGAACTGTGCTTAAGTTTAAAAAATGGTTTATTTAAAAACACATTTAAGAACAAAAGCAGTGAGTTAAAATAGGGGTGTCCAAGTTTTACCCCCTACCTGCAACGCGTTTCTCGCCAACTGCCGTTTCATCAGGATAAATAGACCTTAAAGGGACATAGTCATGAAAGATGACTTTTGGGTTTCAGGTACAGCATGCCAATTTTAGATTTACTTCTATTTTCTGATTTGCTTCATTCTCTTGGATTCCTTTGGTCAAGGAGAGCAATGCTCTACTGGGGCCTAGCTGAATACATTGGGTAAGACAGTGACAAGCAGCTAGCTCACAGTAGTGCATTTCTTCTAAACCTACCTATGCAGGCTTTTCAACAATGGATACCAAGAGGACAAAGCAAAATAGATAAGAAAATTGTTAGAAATTGCATGTTCTTTCTGAATATTGAAAGCTTCATTTTGACTTTACTGTCCCTTTAATGTCATTGCTCCTCTGCAAATCTATGTACACAGAGTCAACCCATACTAAGTTTCAAAAAGCTCACTGAATAGAAGATTGTTTGGAGTGGAATAGATCTGCACAATGACCTACGTGTGAAGAGGGAGGTGCAAGCATTAAAGGAACATTAAACACTTTGAGATGTTAATATAAAATGATAAATCGTGTGTATGTATGTGTATATGTGTATATATATATATATATATATATATATGTATAACCTTTGCAATAGTCTTTGATTATTTATTTTGTCCCCTTTTCCTTTAATTCCATTCTAAAATTGTGAGCTTTTCAGTTCCTGTTAGAAATGTAATTCAACAAGAACTATAAAAATTGCTCTATAGGGGCGCTTAATGATAGAATACATAAAACAAAGTATATACAGATAATGATACACAACAATAACCCTAGTCACAGGATATACTGAACTCCCATATATTGTCAGTTCATCAGAGGTTAAAGCTCCTGGACTCCAATGTATTGTCAGTTTATCAGGGGTTAAATTTCCTGTATCAATTTCAGGATCACAGTGGCTGCACTCCTCTTCACACAAATGTAGTGGATTAAAACAAGAGCATCTAGCAAATATAAGAGGCGCCTCATGTGTGTATTAGTCACCAAAAAGACAAATCAGTTAGAAAATGTCAAACACAGGGTACTCACATTTCCATAGAGCACCCTTATGTGCTAGTAGACGCAGGCTGACAGTATAAAGGTCAGCTCACCTACTTCCGACAGCTGCACGTGGTCCAGGGACAGCTCAAACACACTCACAGTGATGAACCAAACAGTAGGCCCAACACATATGTGCACCCGGCAATTAGGGCTTGTAAACACTGTTGTAGTTTAAAAACTGATTTATTAAAACCATATAAAATTCAAACAATACAGTGTGAAAAGCTGGTGGGTATACACAGTCTGTACCCCCAGATATGCAACGCGTTTCTCAGCAGGTACGCTGTTTCCTCAGGCATCCAGAATACTGTTATATTACACACAGCCATTGGCTGCAGACTCTAGTAACCTATTTATAACTGTCTTTAACCCCTTAATGACCACAGCACTTTTCCATTTTCTGTCCGTTTGGGACCAAGGCTATTTTTTCATTTTTGCGGTGTTTGTGTTTAGCTGTAATTTTCCTCTTACTCATTTACTGTACCCACACATATTATATACCGTTTTTCTCGCCATTAAATGGACTTTCTAAAGATACCATTATTTTTTATCATATCTTATAATTTACTCTAATTTTTTTTATAAAATATGAGGAAAAAATGGAAAAAAACACACTTTTTCTAACTTTGACCCCCAAAATCTGTTACACATCTACAACCACCAAAAAAATCCCATGCTAAATAGTTTCTAAATTTTGTTCTGAGTTTAGAAATACCCAATGTTTACATGTTCTTTGCTTTTTTTGCAAGTTATAGGTCCATAAATACAAGTAGCACTTTGCTATTTCCAAACCACTTTTTTTCAAAATGAGTGCTAGTTACATTGGGACACTGATATCTTTCAGGAATCCTTGAATATCCATTGACATGTATATATTTTTTTTTAGAAGACAACCCAAAGTATTGATCTAGGCCAATTTTGGTATATTTCATTCCACCATTTCACTGCCAAATGCGATCAAATAAAAAAAATTGTTCACTTTTTCACAAATTTTTTCACAAACTTTAGGTTTCTCACTGAAATTATTTACAAACAACTTATGCAATTATAGCATAAATGGTTGTAAATGCTTCTCTGGGATCCCCTTTGTTCAGAAATAGCAGACATATATGGCTTTGGCTTTGCTTTTTGGTAATTAGAAGGCTGCTAAATGCCACTGCGCACAATACGTGTATTATGCCCAGCAGTGAAGGGGTTAATTAGGGAGCATGTAGGGAGCTTCTAGGGTTAATTTTAGCTTTAGTGTAGTGTAGTAGACAACCCCAAGTATTGATCTAGGCCCATTTTGGTATATTTCATGCCACCATTTCACCGCCAAATGCGATCAAATTAAAAAAAAACGTTAATTTTTTCACAATTTTAGGTTTCTCACTGAAATTATTTACAAACAGCTTGTGCAATTATGGCACAAATGGTTGTAAATGCTTCTCTGGGATGTCCTTTGTTCAGAAATAGCAGACATATATGACTTTGGCGTTGCTTTTTGGTAATTAGAAAGTCGCTAAATGCTGCTGCGCATCACACGTGTATTATGGCTAGCAGTGAAGGGGTTAATTAAGTAGTTTGTAGGGAGCTTGCAGGGTTAATTTTAGCTTTAGTGTAGATATCAGCCTCCCACCTGACACATCCCACCCCCTGATCCCTCCCAAACAGCTCCCTTCCCTCCCCCACCCCACAATTGTCCCCGCCATCTTAAGTACTGGCAGAAAATCTGCCAGTACTGAAATAAAAGTTTTTTTTGTTTTTTTTTTAAAAGAAAAAAAAAACATATTTACATATGCTGTGTTTAGGATCCCCCCTTAGCCCCCAACCTCCCTGATCCCCCCAAAACAGCTCTCTAAGCCTCCCCCTCTGCCTTATTGGGGGCCATCTTGGGTACTGGCAGCTGTCTGCCAGTACCCAGTTTGCACACAAACAAATATTTTTTTTTTTAATCTTTTTCTGTAGTGTAGCTTCCCCCCCCACCCCCCCACGGACCAACCCCCACCACATAAATGACACCTAAAGTTTTTTTTTTTACATTCTAGGTCCCACTTTTATTTTGTTTTGGGACACATTTTTCTGTAGTGTAGCGGTTCCCACCCGCTCCCTCCCCGTGCACGCGCCCGCCCCTCGTGCGCGCTCCCGCGCGCGCCCCCGGACTCCCCCGCCCACGATCCAGCCCCCCCTCCACATGACCAGGGCCATCGATGGCCGCCACCCACCTCCCACACCGGCTCCCACCCACCAACGATACCGGCCATCGATGTCCGGTGCAGAGAGGGCCACAGAGTGGCTCTCTCTGCATCGGATGGCCGTAGAAGGTTATTGCAGGATGCCTCCATATCGAGGCATCACTGCAATAACCGGAAAGCAGCTGGAAGCGAGCAGGATCGCTTCCAGCTGCTTTCCACACCGAGGACGTGCAGGGTACGTTCTC
>NC_069499.1:840603969-840606469 GCF_027579735.1 Bombina bombina | reverse complement strand
AGGAGTGGGATAGACCCGGTGTGCCGTTCTCACCCCCTCCAATATTTAGAAAGATGTTTCCAATAGACGCCACCACTCGGGACTTATGGCAAACGGTCCCCAAGGTGGAGGGAGCAGTTTCTACTTTAGCTAAGCGTACCACTATCCCGGTGGAGGATAGCTGTGCTTTCTCAGATCCAATGGATAAAAAATTAGAGGGTTACCTTAAGAAAATGTTTGTTCAACAAGGTTTTATATTACAACCCCTTGCATGTATCGCGCCGATTACGGCTGCGGCAGCATTTTGGATTGAGTCGCTTGAAGAGAACCTTAGTTCATCTACGCTAGACGACATTACGGACAGGCTTAGAGTCCTTAAACTAGCTAATTCCTTCATTTCGGAGGCCGTAGTACATTTAACCAAACTTACGGCTAAGAACTCAGGATTCGCCATACAGGCACGTAGGGCGCTGTGGCTAAAATCCTGGTCAGCTGATGTTACTTCTAAGTCCAAATTACTTAATATACCTTTCAAGGGGCAGTCTTTATTTGGGCCCGGTTTGAAAGAGATTATCGCTGACATTACAGGAGGTAAGGGCCACGCCCTACCTCAAGACAAAGCCAAAGCTAAGGCTAGACAGTCTAATTTTCGTCCCTTTCGGAACTTTAAAACAGGAGCAGCATCAACCTCCACTGCACCAAAACAGGAAGGAGCTGTTGCTCGTTACAGGCAAGGCTGGAAGCCTAACCAGTCCTGGAACAAGAGCAAGCAGGCCAGGAAACCTGCTGCTGCCCCAAAGACAGCATGAACCGAGAGCCCCCGATCCGGGACCGGATCTAGTGGGGGGCAGACTCTCTCTCTTCGCCCAGGCCTGGGCAAGAGATGTTCAGGATCCCTGGGCTCTAGAGATCATATCGCAGGGATACCTTCTAGACTTCAAATTATCTCCCCCAAGAGGGAGATTTCATCTGTCAAGGTTGTCAACAAACCAGATAAAGAAAGAAGCGTTTCTACGCTGCGTACAAGATCTGTTATTAATGGGAGTGATCCATCCGGTTCCGCGGTCGGAACAAGGACAAGGGTTCTACTCAAACCTGTTTGTGGTTCCCAAAAAAGAGGGAACTTTCAGGCCAATCTTAGATTTAAAGACTCTAAACAAATTCCTAAGAGTTCCATCGTTCAAAATGGAAACTATTCGGACAATCTTACCCATGATCCAAGAGGGTCAGTACATGACCACAGTGGATTTAAAGGATGCTTACCTTCACATACCGATCCACAAAGATCATCACCGGTATCTAAGGTTTGCCTTCTTAGACAGGCACTACCAGTTTGTAGCTCTTCCATTCGGATTGGCTACGGCTCCAAGAATCTTCACAAAGGTTCTGGGTGCCCTTCTAGCGGTACTAAGACCGCGAGGGATTTCGGTAGCTCCGTACCTAGACGACATTCTAATTCAAGCTTCAAGCTTTCAAACTGCCAAGTCTCATACAGAGTTAGTTCTGGCATTTCTAAGGTCGCATGGATGGAAAGTGAACGAAAAGAAGAGTTCTCTCTTTCCTCTCACAAGAGTTCCATTCTTGGGGACTCTTATAGATTCTGTAGAAATGAAGATTTACCTGACAGAAGACAGGTTAACAAAGCTTCAAAATGCATGCCGCGTCCTTCATTCCATTCAACACCCGTCAGTAGCTCAATGCATGGAGGTGATCGGCTTAATGGTAGCGGCAATGGACATAGTACCTTTTGCACGCCTACACCTCAGACCGCTGCAATTATGCATGCTAAGTCAGTGGAATGGGGATTACTCAGATTTGTCCCCTACTCTGAATCTGAATCAAGAGACCAGAAATTCTCTTCTATGGTGGCTTTATCGGCCACACCTGTCCAGGGGGATGCCATTCAGCAGGCCAGACTGGACAATTGTAACAACAGACGCCAGCCTACTAGGTTGGGGCGCTGTCTGGAATTCTCTGAAGGCTCAGGGACTATGGAATCAGGAGGAGAGTCTCCTTCCAATAAACATTCTGGAATTGAGAGCAGTTCTCAATGCCCTTCTGGCTTGGCCCCAGTTAACAACTCGGGGGTTCATCAGGTTTCAGTCGGACAACATCACGACTGTAGCTTACATCAACCATCAGGGAGGGACAAGAAGCTCCCTAGCAATGATGGAAGTATCAAAGATAATTCGCTGGGCAGAGTCTCACTCTTGCCACCTGTCAGCAATCCACATCCCGGGAGTGGAGAACTGGGAGGCGGATTTCTTGAGTCGCCAGACTTTTCATCCGGGGGAGTGGGAACTTCATCCGGAGGTCTTTGCCCAAATACTTCGACGTTGGGGCAAACCAGAGATAGATCTCATGGCGTCTCGCCAGAACGCCAAACTTCCTCGCTACGGGTCCAGATCCAGGGATCCGGGAGCAGTTCTGATAGATGCTTTGACAGCACCTTGGAACTTCAGGATGGCTTATGTGTTTCCACCCTTCCCGCTGCTTCCTCGATTGATTGCCAAAATCAAAC
>NC_069499.1:840571469-840598969 GCF_027579735.1 Bombina bombina | reverse complement strand
AATATTTCAAATGTAACATTTTATTTAACAAATACTATTCAGAAGTTCAATAGTTCATGTGGTTGGGAATTTAGTAAATTGATACATTAATAGATACAAATATGATCAATGTTTCTATTTAGAATATGGCATAATTTGAATATTACATTTAAAGGGACAGTCTACACCTTGGTCATCTTAAAGTCTTACCTTAGCTTAAAGGGATAGTAAAGTCCAATTTAAACTTTCATGATTCAGATAGGGCATGTAATTTTAAACAACTTTCTAATTTAATTTTATCATCAAATTTGCTTTGTTGTCTTGTTATTCTTAGTTGAAAGTTAAACCTAGGTAGGCTCATATGCTAATTTCTAAGCCCTTGAAGGCCGCCTCTCATCTGAATGCATTTGACAGTTTTTCACAGCTAGAGGGCGTTAGTTCACGTGTTTCATATAGATAGCACTGTGCTCACGCACGTGAAGTTATTTCAGAGTCATCACTAATTGCCTGAATCTGTCAAGAGATGTGAGATAAGGAGGCAGTCTGCAGAAGCTTAGATACAAGGTAATTACAGAGGCAAAAAAGTATATATTTCTTTTTAAAGACACAATGAGTCCACTGATTTCATCCTTACTTGTGGGATTACGCCTCCTGGTCAGCAGGAGGAGGCAAAGAGCACCACAGAAGAGCTGCATATATAGCTCCTCCCTTCCCTCCCACTCCAGTCATTCTCTTTGCCTACGTTAGTGATAGGAAGAGGTAAAGTGAGGTGTTGGAAAAGATTCTTCAATCAAGTGTTATTTTTTTTAAAGCAGTGCCAGAGTGTGCTGCTTTGTTCTAGGGTATAGCCGTAGTCCATATCAGTCTCTACAGTAGAACATTTGGTGGCTTTAGAGCAATGGGAACTGGTGGGACATAATTCTCACTGCGCCTCTCATATTCTGCTGCCCTTACCAAGAAAACCTGAGGGATTTTATTCAGGATTTTCATTTATTTACAGGGCCATGGAAGGGAGAGGACCTCCTAAACCTGGGAACTGCCTTGCTGCCAGGCAGAAGATGAGGTAAGTGCTGACTTTTTTTCTGGGGAGAGTAAAGGATCTCAGAAAAAGTTTTGGGCACTTCTTTATTTAGATCTCATCAAATTTGGGCTCAGTTTCTCCTTCATCTATCAGGAGACTTTATGGCAGCTGGAATGCAGACACTGGGGACAACGGGTCTCATCTCCTGCGGTCTTATCACATATTAGAGCTGACCGTGAGACAAAATTTGGGTGTCAATTTATGGGCTCTAGAGGAATAGACGGACTGAACAGCTGTTACGAAATCAGAAGCTGTTCAGTCTGTTCTCTTGTTCCCGGTAAGGCTGTTCTTAGAGACAGCAGGCTGAGCAGCTCTTATTTGCAATTTTCAATTTCTCCAATGTTATATTGTTCCTCCCGGTGCCTTTACATAAACAATGGCGACCAGGAGATAGCTGGTGCAACGCCCACGAGGGGCGGAGTTTAAAAGGGCGCCAAGGACACATTCCTCCTTACACTTATTTTACAATAGCGAGGAGCGGAGGACTTTAACTTTTATAAAGGGCGCCAGACACACTGCTTCCTCCTTACAATACTATACAATAGCAAGGAACGGAGGATTCTAGCTTTATAAGTGTGCGCTTTGTTTTGGACACTTCCGTCATATCACTTCCGGTTATCTGAAGCTATGGTACAAGTGTTTGTCGCAATTGTTGCGTTCCATACTTAACAAGGGTACATGAAGGGATGTATAAGCATTAGGAATATTCAGCTGGTATTCTTAGTTGCTTTTATTTCACTGTTTATTTATTTGATGCATACAAAAATAAAACATTGCAGTTTAAAATTTAAAGAAACAGTAACTTTTGTTTAGCTGCTAATTTTATAAAGGAATTTCAGCTATTGCTTGTTAATTCATCCGTGGTGACTTTGGATGGTAAAGCACACAAAAAATGAAGTTACTTTAAGAATTAAAGAGACAGTAATTTTCTTTATGTGTGAATTTATTACAGACTTTCAGCTGTTTATTTGTTAATCCATCCTTTGTGACTTTGGATGGTACATAAGCACACAAAACATAAGGTTCCTTTTATGATTTAAAGAGACAGCAACGTTTTGTATGTGTAAATTTTATTGAAAAATGTTCAGCTGTTTGTCTATTCATCCTTTGTATCTTAGGGTGGAACAAAAGCACACAACAATAATGTTACTTTTAAGATTGAAGAGACAGTAACATTTTTTATGTGTAGATTTTATTAAGATATTCTTCTGAACCTACTCCCTCTAAGGCGATTGCTGTTTGGGAGTCTGTTGAGGATAGTCAAATTATGGAACAATTTTCTCCTATAGTGTCCCACAAAAATTTATGGTCCACATGAAGTGCACTGCGCTTCCTTTCTCACTCCACTCGGAGTTATGATATATTATATGTTTTTTTTTCCCATGAGGTAGAAAACATTATCTCAGGAATTATTTTTGTAATTGCTATTCCTCATGGCTCCTCCATGTTACTGAGGGAGGGAAATGTGTTGGGATTCTCTGTGAGAGAATTCTCAGTCTCAAATGGAATGTTACTTTAGAAGCTTTTTATCTATCCTAGACGTCCACAACAAATACAATTTATAATATAATCTATACTAGTGCGTCCAGTGACTATAAGGATGGAGGCAAACCCTATGTTTACAAAACTGTTTTCCAACACAGACAGATAGCTCAGCATGCTTAGGCACTGTGGCTAAGCTCTGTAGCAACCCAAGGGTTGCAGGTTCGATCCCCGGCGGGGTCCACTCAGCTTTTCATCCTTTCAAGGTCGATAAAATGAGCAGCGCCTTGAGACCCTTACGGGTGATTAGCCGCACTTTACAAGTACCCAATACAAAGGGACACTGAACCCAAAATTTAACAGCTTAGAGGCTGGACAAACATTTTCTAGGGGGGACGGAGTAGTTTCAACTTGGAATAAGGAATAAGTGAACTGCTATACCCTTAGAACAGAGCTTTCCAAAATTTTCATGTTCGTGACACACTTTTTAACCCTACATCATTTTGCGACACAGTAATTCAGTTGTACTAGCAAACAGGAGGTTAAACTAACTGGTTTTAAGAGATACGGACACATAGATAAATTATATAATAACAAAATGTATTTACAAGTAACAGTAAGTATGTGCAAGAATTAAAAAAAAGTTTAACACCAATAGCTACTTACTATTTTAATGGGATGTATGATGTTAATGAGATGAACACAGTTTCTGAATATTTGGTGGAATATTAGATAAAGACACTCGCATTTCATCATCAAGAATTTTTAAGCTTCCACTTCCTATCCATATATCAAGAGCAGGAGCATCAATGCACTACTGGGAGCTAGCTGCAGATAAAAAAACACTTTGACTTCTGACTTCAGCTCAGCGTTTAAGCTGCTGCCCTCAGAGCTCTGTGAGTTGCTCTGACTACTGTCCGCACTGCAAACACACTGCTATCCCACTCACTGACTACACATGCAGTCACAAGCCGATTGAGGAGACTACACGTGCAGTTAGGAGCCAATGTGCTGCCAAAGCCACCAATGGGAATAGTCTCAGTTCCCACTGAGCTGCACCAATAGGTTAAGTTGATCTGTTACCCACTAGGTATCAATCACGAGTCAATCATGTCATATGCGTAGCAAGCAGGCGGAAACAAAAAAAATGTAAAAATAATTTTAAATTCAAAAAAATTTGTGCTGAAGCAGAGACACACCTACACACTGCTGCCGACACACTGTGTCACGACACACAGTTTGAAAAGTACTGCCTTAGAGGATAGGTCCCATGGTCAAAGATTACAAGTGGGATGTACACCAGGGCTTACACTGGCAACCAGGGGTGTACTTGTCTACTGTCACTAGTGTGATGGCGGATTGGCTTGATGCATTGTCTGATGCTACTAAGTTAAAAAGCTTAACTGGATAATATCCAGGAAAGGATTAAGGCTTTTGGCTAATTCCTTTATTTCAAATTCTTCAACTTATCTAACTGGGAGCATAGTTTCTCTGTTCCAGCTCACAGGGCTTTCTGGTTAGAGCCTTGTTCTACGGAGGTATGCTCTAAGTCTAAGCTTTAGCGATTCCTTACAAGGAGAAGTCCCTGTTGGGACCTGGCTTGAGAGAAATAATGTCTTTCGTAAATTTAAAGATTTAAAAAAAAAAAAAAAAGGACCATAGCCTGATGTTGAATCAGGACAACATGAAGGACATGCTTCCGATCCGGCATCGGATTTTGTAAGGGGCAGACTTTCCGCCCTTGCTCAGGCTTGGGTTCGATCAAAATCTCTCCTGAGGCAGGTTTTGTTTTTCTCCAGATTGTCTGTAGTTCAGACACAGAGAGAGGCATTCTTCCATTGTGTAGGAGTCCTCTCCGACCTGGGAATAATTGTTCCAGTTCCAATGCAGGTACCGGGTTTGGGTTTTATATCCCAATCGGGTTGGGGTTCCCAAAACAGGAGAGAACCTTCAGACCACCTTTTTAGAAGAGTCTACACAAATTTCTTAGTGGACAGTCCTTCCAGTTGGAAGCTATTCGTTTTCATTCTTTAAGGATTCAACGATGCATACCTGCATGTTACCTTTCACTGGGACCATCACAGGTTCTTAAGGTTTGCTTTTCTAGATAAACTTTTCCAGTTTGTGGCTCTTCCTTTAGGTCTTGCCATGGCTCCCAGAATCTTCACAAGGGTTCAGGGGTCTCTGCTTGCAGTACTTTGTTCAAAAGGTGTTGCGGTGGTGCTGTATCTGGACGACATTCTAGTTCAGGCACCATCCTTTCAGCTAGCAAAATCACTCAAGTGACTTTCTTAAGGTCACACGGGTGGAAGGTGAATCTAGAAAAGAGCTCTTTAGTTCCTCATACAAAAGTGACCTTTATAGGGACCATCATAGATTCTTTGTCTATGAAGTTTTTTTCTGACAGATGTTGGGAAGTTAAAGATTATCGATTGTCTCTGCGATCTTCTCCTCGCCATTCAGTGGCTCAGTGCATGGAGTTAATAGATCTGATGTTAGCAGCAATGGACATCGTCCTGTTTGCTTGCTTTCATATCAGAGCTCTGCAGTTGGACATGCTGAAAAGTTATTTGGAACTTGTCTCCTCGACTTCTATTGGCATGGGAGACAAAGGAGTCTTTTCGTTGGTGGTTGTCTCTAACTCATCTATCCCAGGGAACATGTTTTCACAGACCATACTGGGAGATTGTGACAACAGATGCCAGCCTTCTGGGAGGGGGAGCAGTTTGGGGCTCCCTGAGGGCTCGGGGGCTATGGTCTCAGACAGAGTCTTTGTTACTCTTAAACATTCTGGATCTGAGAGCAATCTACAATGCTCGCCTGGCCTGGCCTCAGCTGACTTCGGTTCAGTTTACCAGGTTCCAGACGGACAACATAACGTCAATTGCCTACATCGATCATCAGGGAGGAACAAGGAGTTCCTTGGTGATGACAGAGGTCTCCAAAATAATTCAGTGAGTAAGGACTCATTCTTGTTCTCTGTCGACAATTCTTTTCTCTGGAGTGTTATCTGGGAGGCAGATTTTCTGAGCAGACAGACCTTTCATTCGTGAAAGTGGGTCTTCATCCGGATGTGTTCTCCAGTCTGATCCTCAAATAGGGTCAGAAGAAGGATATTATGGCATCCAGACAGAATGCCAAACTTCCGAGGTACGGGTCGAGATCCTCAGGCGGCTCTGATAGATGCTCTGGCGGCCTCTTGGTCCTTCAATCTAGCATATTTTTTTTCCTCCATTTGCTCTCCTTCCTCAAGTGATTGTCCGGATCGAACAGAAAAGGGCTTCAGTGATTCTTATAGCTCCAGCCTGTCTTCACAGGATCTGGTATGCAGACCTGGTAGAGATGTCGTCTCTACCCCCTTGGAGGCTTCCGTTTCAAAAGGACCTTCTGATTCAGGGACTCTTCCATCATTCAAATCTAGATTCTCTGAAGCTGACTTCTTGGAGATTGAACGGCTGATCCTAGCCAAGCGAGGTTTCTCTGATTCGGTCATAGATACCTTATTTCAGGCGCGTAAACTTGTAACTACGAAGATTTACCATAAGATATGGCATAAATATCTTTATTGGTGTGAATCCAAGGGCTACTCATGGAGTAGAGTTAGGATTTCTCGGATTTTGTATTTTCTCCAAGAAGGATTGGAGAAGGGTTTATCAGCGAAATCCCTAAAGGGTCAGATCTCTACCTTATCTATTTTGTTACACAAGCGTCTGGCAGATGTCCCAAATATTCAATCCTTTTGTCCGGCTTTGATTAGAATCAGGCCTGTGTTTAAACCAATTGCTCCTCCATGGAGTTTGAATTTAGTTCTTAAAGTTCTTCAAGGGGTTCCGTTTGAGCCTATGCATTCCATAGATATTAAGTTGTTATCTTGAAAAGTTTTATTTCTTGTTGCCATTTCTTCTGCTCGAAGAGTGTCTGAGCTTTCGACATTACAATATAATTCACCTTACCTTATTTTTTCATTCGGATGAGATGGTTTTACATACTAAACTTGGTTTTCTTCCTAAGGTTGTTTCAGACAAGAACATTAATCAGGAGATTGTTGTTCCTTCCTTGTGTCCTAATCCTTCTCCTCAGAAGGAACGTCTTCGGCACAATTTGGACGTAGTCCGTGCTTTAAAATTTTACTTACAAGCGACTAAGGACTTTCGTCAATCGTCTTCTCTTTCTTTTTGGCTGAAGAGTATCATCCGTTTAGCATATGAGACTGCTGCACAGCAGCCTCCTGAAAAAGTTACGGCTCATTCCACCAGGGCTGTTGCTTCCTTATGGGCATTCAAAAATGATGCTTCTGTTGAACAGAGTTGCAAGGCTGCAACTTGGTCCTCTCTTCACACTTTTATCTAAATGTTACAAATTTGATACCTTTGCTTTGGCTGAGGCTGTTTTTGGGAGAAAGGTTATTCAAGGAGTGGTGCCTTCCATTTCGGTTCCCTGTCTTGTCCCTCCCTTCTCATCCATGTATTCTAGCTTTGGTATTGTATGTCACAAGTAAGGATGAAATCCGTGGACTCATCGTTTCTTTAAAAAGAAAAGAAAATTTATGCTTACCGGATAAATTTGTTTCTTTTTAGACACCATTAGTCCATGGCCCGCCCTGTTCTATGAGACAGGTTATTAATTTTGTAAACTTCAGACACCTCTGCACCTTGGCTTTTCCTTTCTCTTCCTAACTATGGTCGAATGACTGGAGTGGGAGGGAAGGGAGGAGCTATATAACAGCTCTGCTGTGGTGCTCTTTGCCTCCTCCTGCTGACCAGGAGGCGTAATCCCACAAGTAAGGATGAAATCCGTGGACTCATCGTGTCTAAAAAGAAACAAATTTATCAGGTAAGCATACATTTTCTTTTTTATAACAGTGTTGGCTAATGCAAAACTGGGGAATGGTAAATAAAGGGATTATCTATCTTTTTAAACAATAACATTTTTGGTGTTTACTATCCATTTAAGCTGCACATAGCCTCCTCTATCTTTTCTATATCATGCATCAGAAATGGTAAAATGAATATCGTTTCTGGCCACTTTGAAATGACTGCCAAGCTCAGTCCACTGATGACATCGTGATCTGGGCTGCATATGGCATCCAATCACAAAGACTGTCAATTCTATACAGCAGAGTATATAGATATAATAAATAAATAAAGTGTATGCACATTTTAGTCACTTTGCCAAAAAAATGCAGCTATCTTGTATATTACTTCAGAATTTTTCAGAACAAGCATAAAAATTGGGTTGCAAAGGTATTTGGTATCATGGCACTGGGTCTTAGGGAAAAAAGTTTGAAGAACCCTGCGTTAGAGTGTTTTATTACAGTTAGAAAACCCTTTATCCAAACTGGGACTGGAAAGATTTGGGTTTCGTAATAGTTTGGATTTTGGAATATTTGCAGCTGTAAAATGGGACAGTTTGGAGAGAATATGGGACCAAGTGTAAACAGCAATATCTTATGTCAAATAGGCAATATTTACATGTCATAATACAGCTTAAACATGCAACCTAAAGGTAGTTTTATATCATTGTGTATATAAAGTACCCTCAGAAAGGTAATATAGTACTGTAATCAGAAAGGTAATAGTTGTTGTTTTAAATAAATATAGACTATTTATTAATAGAATTTTAGAACACAAAAATCAAATTAAAGAAATAGGCAGAGAAGATTGTGACTTACAGGAGGGGCAAAAAAAAAGTAATGTTTAATATTTATTTTAAAAAAATATTAATTAAAATGTTTTCAGAAAAAGTTTTGATTCTGGAATTCCGGATTATATATAAACGTGGTGTGTGTGTGTATTTGTATGTATGCTCGCTCACACACACTATCTCTATCTATCTATCTCTGAAATGTAGCTGTTTGTTTTATCTTTTGTATCTTCAATAAAGGATGTTATCCTAAAGAAACAGTGCTGGGATACTTTTTTGAGATATATATATATATATATATATATATATATATATATATATATATATATATATATATATATATATATATATATATATATATATATATATATATATATATAAATATATATATATATATATATATATATATATATATATATATAAATAATATGCACCTTTTTAACCCCACAATTTTATTTCATGATTTGAATAAAATAAACAATTTCCACCAACTTTCCAATTTACTTCTATTATCAAATTTTCTTCACTCTCTTGTTATCCTTTGCTGAAGCAACAGCATTGCACTACTGGCAGCTATCCCACTAGTGTAGGATATGTGCGTATTCTTTTTTAAAAGGGATCCCAAGAGAACAAAGCACATTTGAAAATAGAAGTTAATTTAAAAGTGGCTTAAAATTAAACGCTCTTTCTGAATCATACAAGTTTTATTTTGACTTTCCTTTAAATCACTGTTAAAAAATTTTTTTTATTAAGAATATACAGCTATTTTACATTTGATATGGTTGTGTGTGTGTGAATTACTTTAATATATTATACATGTGTTTTGTTATCCTTACACTTTACTTCATGTCTTCTGGTGAGCTAAATGTTTCAATCCTATTATGTTTTGGTCTGGCACGCAGCACAGAATTCATCGCTTGTAATAGGGGAAGTGTTTGGGCACCCCTATAATTTCTCTGGATAGCACAGTGACAATGCACTAACATTCCCTAGTAATTCTATTTTACCATATCTGATTGTGCACTATTATTATTATTCTTTATTTATAAAGCGCCAACGGATTCCGCCGCGGTGCCCATGGGTACAAGGATAGAAGTACGATGGAGAAACAATACAATAAAAGACAACATTTTACAGACAGATACAGGGGGAATTGAGGGCCTTGTTCCCGTGGGAACTTACAATCTAGATGGGCTATTCTTTGCACAGGGCTGTAACTAGGGTTGCACCACAATGTTTTCTTGGACACTTATGAGTTACACATGCTGCAGGGTAAGCAGGGCGGAACATGTATTGCGCCTCTGGACATCACATGATTAGCGCTGATGAACAGCACACTAAATGTTCCTCCCTGCAGCAAGTGTAACTTATAAGTGTCCAGGAAAACATGACCCTGGTGGCAACCCCCGCTTAGATATGGATTGCACATCCTGCTCTATATCAATCGCGCTCCATTTCTAATCTAGGCCTATGTGTTTAAGTACGGCAAAGAAACGTAGAGTTTGATTCCCATTCAGGAGACTAGTGCATTGCTGCGTATGAAAATTAAATGAAAATCTATAATTAACAGGTGTATTGCGTCCTTTTCACATAGGTGTTAGGATTTTCAGAGGCCTTCACTGAAGCAAATGACAACTAAAGTGAACATGTGACTAACAATTGACTCAGCATTGATTATGACTAATATGTTTGAATGCAAGTTTTACCATTTAACCAGTATTATTAATTCAGGATGTGCAATTGATAATATAATTTTGAGTAATGTTATACTTTACTATTTTTAAATCTCCAAGCACTTCATTAAAATCCTCATTGAACATCGCACAATCATTTTTAAAGTGAATGTAAATTTTGATGTTTAAGTGCCCGGTTTTAAAAAATTTGACTAAAAACAGGGGCACTTTAATTCATCAAAATTTACATTTCACTCCTGTTGTGAAAAAAACTTACCTTTTAAACTTGACAGCCGCTCCAGCTTCCTCCGGTCGTCACAAGCCATTTCTGATGTCGGAAATGATGGATAGGTCATCCTCCAATCACAGCTCCCCCCCCCCCCCGTGGGAATCAGTGTCTGATTCAACGCTGTGATTGGAGGAAGCCGGATTCCTCATTTTAGACCTAGGAAGAGGCTTTGCGACGGGGGGAGGAAGCTCGAGCTGCTGTGAAGATTAAAAGGTAAGGTTTTTTTTTTCACAACAGGAGTGAAATGTAAATTTTGATGAATTAAAATGCCCCTGTTTTTAATCGAATTTTTAAAAACCGGGCACATTAGCATCAAAATACTTTAATTTTGTGTAGATGTTTTAGTTTCAAAGTCTCGTTTGAAGTAAACAAATCCATTAACAAACCACCGAAAATGTGATTCTTGATAGATTGAAAAGGCAGTGTTAATGGTATATGATCTTACAATAATCAGTTGGAGCATGTAATTATTGCACTAGTCACAAAGAGGTTAAACTTAGATAATGTCCCGCTTGTTTCCTACAAAGAATTTCTGGTCCTGAGCAGGAAACTGCCACTGAGCCAATCAACATCAGCTGTATGATCGCACCAATCAGCTGTGTTCTTCTTGGGAGCTGCAATTGGACTTTACCTATGTGTTAACCTTCTGCAAAGGGACAAAGCAGATTGTGTGAGTCATGTCCAGCTTGTAAATTATAAAGCTTTTAGTTTACCCTTAAACAACTAGGAGCATATTAGAGGAGGAACACCTTTCTGAGCAAGCTAAAAGATAGTTACGAAGGGACATTAAACACATAAAGTACATTTTATAAGCATAGTACTGAGCTTTTTCCCCGCCTCCCTCTAGTCATGAGCGCCACCATGCTGAAATCTAGCTTTCACTGCATTTCAGTGCTGATACCTGCAGTGTGACCTAGGTACCAAAATGGTGGCACCCATAATTATAGAGCGGTGTATTATATGTATTTAGTTTTGAAAGGGACATGGACATTTTAAACAACTTTCCAATTTTCTTAATTTAGCAAATTTGCTTAGTTCTCTAGGTATCCTTTGTTGAAAATCATACCTAGGTAGGCTCAGGTGCACAGAGCACCACTGGGTGCTAGCTGCTGATTGGTGGCTGCACATTTATGCCTTTTGTCATTGGCTGACCAGATGTGTTCTAGCTACCAGTAGTGAAACCAAGAGAATGGAACAAATGTGATTAAAGAAGTAAATTGGAAAGTTGGTTTAATTAGTTTGCTGTATCTGACTCATGAAATAATTTCATTCATAAAACTTTACATTGCAGCGTTTTTTAAAAATACTTACCCAGACCCGCGATACTCCGATCTCAGCTCCTCTGTACTTACCTCAGGAATGACGAAACCAGCTTCCTCCAATCATGGTGTGCACCCCAGGAGCATTCATCCCGTGAGGCCACGCAGTGATAGAAGAAAGTCGGTTTCGTCATTGCTGAGGTAAGTACAGAGTAGCTGTGGGCGGGGAATCGCCGGTCTGGGTTTCCTAAAGAAAAAGGTAAGTATTTAAAAAACAAAACAAAAAAAAACGCTGCAATGTAAAGTTTAATGAATGAAAGTGCCCCTGTTTTTAACAGTATTTCTAAAAACCGGGCACTTATTCATTCAACTTTACATTCACTTTAAATGCAATTATATCAGAAATGACTATTGCAAAAGCTGTTGAAAGCGAGAATATATACTAGGAAACTTGATCATAAGTAAGAGTCAGCATGTTTTTATGAGAAATTTTATAATTAAAAAAAAAAAAAAGTCACCAATAGTATAATAAATATAATTCAACTACAACTACTTCCAGCAAGAAGTATTAACTTGTATAAAGGCAATTCAGTTATTAACCTATACTAAGTAGGGTAGTAGTGCACAAACTGTCTAAAAATGGGAACTGAGAGATTAAGAGAATATAAATGTAAAAAATGAGATGTGCATTTCAATTTAAACAGAACCATATCAGTTCAGAATAACAGAAGTATTGCAGTATGTTTATGTGTGTGTATGTATATATATATATATATATATATATATATATATATATATATATATATATATATATATATATATATATATATATATATATATATATACACATACACACACTCACCGGCCCCTTTATTAGGTACATCTGTTCTATTTCTTGGTAACACAGATTGCAACTCAATGCATTTAGGCATCTAACGGGGTGAAGATGAATTGCTGACGTTCAAACCGAGCATCAGAATAGGGAAGAAAGGTTATTTGAGTGACTTTGATTGTGGCATGGTTGTTGGTACCAGACGGGCTGGTCTGAGTATTTCAAAAACTGCTGATCTACTGGGATTTTCACGCACAACCATCTCTAGGGTTTACAGAGAATGGTCCGAAAAAGAGAAAATATCCAGTGAGCGGCAGTTGTGTGGACGAAAATGCCTTGTTGATGTAAGAGGTCAGAGGAGAATGGGTAGACTAGTTCGAGATGATAGAAAGGCAACAGTAACTCAAGTAACCACTTGTTACAACCAATGTATGCAGAATACCATCTCTGAACACGCAACACGTCGAACCTTGATGCAGATGGGCTACAGCAGCAGAAGACCATACCGGGTGCCACTCCTGTCCGCTAAGAACAGGAAACCGAGGCTACAATTCGCACAGGCTCACCAAAATTGGACAATATAAGTTTGGAAAAATGTTGCCTGGTCTGATGAGTGTTAATTTCAGCTGCAACATTCAGATGGTAGGGTCAGAATTTGGCGTAAACATGAAAGCATGGATCCATCCTGTCTTGTATAAACGGTTCTGGCTGGTGGTAGTATAATGGTGTGGGGTATATTCCCTTGGCACACTTTGGGCCCCTTGGTACCAATTGAGCATCGTTTAAATGCCATGGCCTACCTGAGTATTGTTGCTGACCATCTCCATCCCTTTATGACTACAGTGTACCTATCTTCTGATGGCTACTTCCAGCAGGATAATGCACCATGTCACAAAGCTCAAATCATCTCAAACTGGTTTCTTAAACATGACAATGAGTTCACTGTACTCCTGTATATATACAGTTATATGCAAAAGTTTAGGCACCCCTTACAATTTCCATGTTTTTTATTTATAAATAATTTGGGTGTTTGGATCAGCAATTTAATTTTGATCTATCAAATAACTGAAGGACACAGTAATATTTCAGTAGTGAAATGAGGTTTATTGGATTAACAGAAAATGTGCAATATGCATCCAAACGAAATTAGACAGGTGCATAAATTTTGGGCACCCTTGTCATTTTGTTGATTTAAATACCTGAAACTACCTAGCACTGATTTATTAGAACACACAATTGGTTTGGTGAGCCCATTAAGCCTTGAACTTCATAGACATAGACGGGTGCATCCAATCATGAGAAAATGTATTTAAGGTGGCCAATTGCAAGTTGTTGTTGTTGTTCTCTTTGACTCTCCTCTGAAGAGTGGCAACATGGGGGCCTCAAAACAACTCTCAAATGACCTGAAATCAAAGATTGTTCATCATTATGGTTTAGGGGAAGGCAACAAAAAGCTATTGCAGAGATTGAAGCTGTCGGTGTCCACTGTGAGGAACATAGTGAGGAAACGGAAGACCACAGGCACAGTTCATGTTAAGGCCAGAAGTGGCAGGCCAAGGAAAATATCGGAAAGGCAAAGGATGGTGAGGACGGTCAAAAACCACCCACAGACCTCCTCCAAAGACCTACAACATCATCTTGATGCAGATGGTGTCACTGTGCATCGTTCAACAATTCAGTGCACTTTGCACAAGGAGAAGCTGTATGGGAGAGTGCACACATGCCACAAACGGAGTCACTTGAGGTATGTAAACACACATTTGGACAAGCCAGCTTCATTTTGGAAGAAGTTGCTGTAGACTGATGAAACAAAGATTGAGTTATTTGGTCATAACAAGGGGTGGCAAAAGAACACAGCGTTCCAAGACAAACACTTGCTACTCACAGTAAAATTTGGTGGATGTTCCATCATGCTGTGGGGCTGTGTGGCCAGTGCCGGTACTGGGAATCTTGTTAAAGTTGAGGGTCGCATGGATTCCACTCAATATCAGCAGATACTTGAGAATAATGTTGAGGAATCGGTCACAAAGTTGAAGTTACGCCGGGGCTGGATATTTCAACAAGACAACGACCCAAAACACTGCTCAAAATCTACTCTGGCATTTATGCAGAGGAACAAGTACAATATTCTGGAATGGCCATCCCGGTCCCCAGACCTGAATATCATTGAAAATCTGTGGGGTGATTTGAAGCAGGCTGTCCATGCTCGGCAACCATCAAACCTAACTGAACTGGAGATGCAAGGAGGAATGGTCCAAAATACCTTCATCCAGAATCCAGACACTCATTACATGCTATAGGAAGCGTCTAGAGGCTGTTATTTCTGCTAAAGGAGGCTCTACTAAATATTGATGCAATATTTCTGTTGGGGTGCCCAAATTTATGCACCTGTCTAATTTCATTTGGATGCATATTGCACATTTTTTGTTAATCCAATAAACCTCCTTTTTCTGTGGTTGTTATCTACACCCTGAACTCTGCAAGCAAGCTGAAAGATACACCATACACCTGGTTTCACTTGATCGTGGAGGAGAGCTTGCCAGACAGCTCAGAGGCTCTGGCCTGCCTAGTTTGCACTACATTACAGTGCTAGACCACAAGTGAGTGTAATTTATCCACCTATTAGCAACATATTTTCATTCATACAGTATTATGCTATGTGGGTATTGTCTCTTATATTTATACAGCACACATCAGAGTGAAATACACTCCTTTGCGGTTGTTCCTGTCATATATACCTGGAGAGAGTTTACCGGACAACTCAGATGATCCGGTCTGCTTAGTTTGCACTACATTACAGTGCTTGAATACATGTGAGTGTATTTGATTCAAAATTGTATATCTAGCATATATTTGCAGAATCACGCTTCGTTGGCGCCTTCTCCCTTTTCTATAAACCTCATTTCACTTCTGAAATTTTACTGTGTCCTTCAGTTATTTGATAGATCAAAATAAAATTGCTGATCCAAACACCCAATTATTTATAAATGAAAATCATGGAAATTGTCATACAATTTTGTGTGTGTGTGTATGTATATATATGGATTGTTCTAAGAAGATCTACTATCTACCTCAGAGAGGGGAAAGAAACTTCATAGTGTTAAATCGTTTTTAAAATATCCCTTTAAAGGCAATTGGAAAATTACTCACATGCTACAGAACTACTATAGCTTTTAGTGATATGCTCAGTACAGATGGATACAACCCTGTTTTTGCTGGGGGTTCCAATATTTACTCCATAAACATAATAGTATACAAATAAGTTAAAAAGCTAAGTCCTTGCTTAATAAAACAACCTATGGCAAACAAAGTTAGTTACTCCAGGATCCAAACAACGCCTTCATGGATACACTTGTGAAGTTTGCTGCTGTTGCCTCCGACGTAGTTTCACCTGTCCAACTTTTTCAATGTAATTTTCCAATTGCCTTTAACATAGTAACATAGTAGATGAAGTTGAAAAAAGACTGAAGTCCATCGAGTACAACCTATACAAATCTAAAATACTTACAAAAATCTCCAGTTAAGATTAAATAATCCCACTAAAAGGTGACCCATTTAATACTAGCAGTCATATCTATGAATTTTATTTATAGACAGAAATGTATCCAAACAATTTTTAAATGTATCTAGGGTATTGGCATTCACCGCCTCCTTTGGTAATGAGTTCCACAATTTTATTGCTCTTACAGTGAAAAAAACGTTTCCGTTGCAGGAGTTTAAATTTCCTTTCCTCCAACCTTAAATTGTGACCTCTTGTCACAAACAATTTTCTTGGAATAATCAGAGCTTCTGCCATCTCTGTATATGGGCCTTGAATATATTTATATAAAGTAATCATGTCACCTCTCAAGCGCATTTTTTCTAAAGAAAACAGACCCAGTTTGGCTAACCTCTCCTCATAGCTTAAATTCTCCATTCCCCTTATTAGCTTTGTGGCCCTTCTCAGAACTTTTTCTAGTTCTGCAATATCTTTTTTTTTCGATCAGTCCCCAGAACTACACTCCATACTCAAGGTGAGGTCTTACCAGGGCTTTATATATTGACAGAATTATGCTTTCCTCCCTTGAATCAATGCCTCTTTAATACATGCTAGTATCTTATTAGCCTTTGAAGCCACTGCCCTGCATTGTGCACCCATCTTTAGCTTGTTATCTATTACTACCCCCAAATCCCTTTACTCCTGTGTTTGCTAAGTTTTGTCCCAATTAAATAATACGCTGCTTGCTTATTTTTACTTCCAAAATGTAGAACCTTGCATTTTCCCGTATTAAATCTAATTTTCCATTTACCTGCCCATACTTCTAATTTTTGCAGTTCTTTTTGTAACGAAAGTTCATCTTGCTCTGACCTAATGACCTTACTTAACTTAGTATCATCTGCAAAAATAGAAATGTCGCTATTTAATTCTTGCTCCAAGTCATATATTAAAAAGAACAGGGCCCAGTACTGATCCCTGGGGGACTCCACTGATTACCTTTGTCCAATCTGAGTATGATCCATTTGCTACTACTCGTTGCTCCCTACCTTTTATCCAGTTATTTATCAATGAGCTAACATTTTCAGCTATTCCCAGTCCCTTAATTTTGTGCATTAATCTCTCATGTGACACTGTATCAAACGCCTTTGCAAAATCTAAGTATATCACATCAACCGATTCCCCTTTATCTATATTTTTACTTACTTCCTCATAGAATCTAATTCGATTACTTTGACATATTCTTTTTCTCATAAAACCATGCTGATTAGAACTCATAATCTTGTTTACACAAATATGCTCATCAATATTATCCCTTATAATAACTTCAAATATCTTCCCCACTATTGATGTCAGACTTACTGGTCTATAGCTTCCTGGATCATCCCTACTTCCCTTTTTGACGAGTGGCACCACATCAGCTTTACGCCAATCCTTGGGTACCATGCCTGAGGATAATGAGTCTTGAAAAATTAAGAGTAGAGGTTTGTCTATAACAGTGCTAAGTTCCCTTAACACCCTTGGGCGTACTCCATCTGGGCCTGGAGTTTCATTTACCTTAATATTATCCATTTTGTTCCTGATATCCTCTATACATAACCGAGTTAATGGTATGGACTGGCATGTTCTATTTTGTTCCAAAGTATCATCCAATGGTTCCACTCTTGTGTATACTGAAGAAAAAAACTGGTTTAGTATCTTAGCCTTCTCCCTGTCACTGTTAATTATGCTACCCTCCACACATTTTAATGTACCTATATTGTCCTTCTTAGATTTTTTGCTATTTATGTACTTAAATAATTTTTTAGGGTTAGCCTTAGCATCCTTTGCAATTAATTTTTCATTTTCAATTTTGGCTAATTTGATTGCTTTTTTGCATGCATTGTTACATTCCTTATAAATATGGAATGTTGAGTCTGTACTTTTTTCTTGGTTAAACCTTTAAGACACTGCTTATGAAAATAGATTTCAAATGTGACCATGTTATGATCACTGTTACCCAAATGTTCTTTGACTTCTATGTTTGATATTATATCTGTATTGTTTGATAGCACTAAATCCAATATAGCTTTACTCCTAGTTGGCTCCTCTATTAATTGTGACAAGAAGTTATCCCTGAGAACATTTAAAAATCTATCCCCCTTAGCTGAATTACTAGTTTCATTGGCCCAGTTTATATCAGGGTAGTTAAAATCTCCCATAATTACAGCACTGTTATTAGCAGCCTATTTTGCATAAGTAGTTGAGTTTCATCCAGGTCACTAATGTTGGGGGGGCTTGTAGCATGTTCCTAGTAATATTTTTTTTTAGATTGTCCCCCCCCCCCTCTCTTTATTTCCACCCACAGGGTCTCTATATTGTCGCCTGTAACATAAATATCTTCCTTTATTGTAGGTTTAAGGTTAGGTTTAATATACATGCAGATTCCTCCACCCCTTTTATTATTCCTGTCCCTCCTAAATAAAGTATACCCCTCTAAGTTAACTGCCCAGTCATGTGAATCATCCCACCAAGTTTCCGTTATACTGATAACATTATAGTCCTCTTCTGCAACTAAGAGCGTCAGCTCCCCCATTTTACCTGTCATGCTTCTTGCATGCTTCCTTTAAAGGGACATTACGGTCTAAATTTAAATGCACATAGATGCATTACTTTTTTTGATAATAAACATATTTGCAATATACATGTATTGGCAAAAATGCTTCTAGTAAAACTTATCACTGTTTTAGTGTTAACCTTTTTCTCTGCACGTCCATGTGAAGAATTGATTGATATTCTCAGTGCACCAGCATTTTAAATACTGCAGCTGTGCAAAGTGCCAGTGGGGCTTGTATCATGTCAGCAATTACCAAATTGAGTAATTACCAGATGGTACAAGCACCTTTTGGCTCTCTGAGTAAGTGCTGAGTTTATGGTGCATACTTAAATAAAATTGAAACAGCTATAGCATTTATTAGAAGTATTTTTGCTAATACATGTGTATTACAAAAAAAATTATATTCAAAACTGAAATGCATTCATGTTGATTCCAGTTTTGGCTGGAATGTCCCTTTTAAAGGATATTTTATAGCGGTTTAACACTATGAAAGTTTTTTTTTCCATTCTCTTTGAGGTGCATAATAGATCTTTTCAGAAACAATCCATCTACATTTGCCATAGTGCACGGTGTTGTATAGTATCATTTTTTTTTTACATATATGTATACACACTTTACTATATATGAGGAGCTGGGAACTAGCTTCTGATTGGTGGCTGCACATATATACTTCTAGTCATTGGCTTACCGATGTGTTCAGCTAGCGTCCAGCAGTGCACTGATTCTCCTTCAACAAAGGATACAAAGAGAACAAAGCAAAATTTATAATAGAAGTAAATTGGAAAGTTTTTAAAAAATGTATGAAAGAATGTTAGGTTTCATGTCCCTTTATGAATATCGGATTTCCCAGACCCAAATTCAGGACACTTCAGATGCAAATTCAGGACCCAATAAATGTTGAGAAGGCAGTGAATTTTTTTTTTTTTATTACTAGCTGTGATAAGCAATGATTATTTGTTTGTGTAAAGCAACAGGTAATCCAACATACCACAGCAAACTAGCCGCTGACCTATAGAATAATATATACAATAATATGACACTAATGGTACATTACAGCCGGTATCAGACTGTGAGATCATCACTAATTTTTAAGAGCGAGATGGCCCAAAAATTAGCGCTACTTATTTAGCACGAGAAATCACTGTTTCCTATAAGGTGCGAACATGTACACCTTAACGGGAATAGGGTTTTCTCTAGCTAAATAAGTAGCACACATTTTCGCCATCTCATGCTTAATGATTAGCGCAACACTCTGCAAAGCAAATTCAGGAAATCTGGATGTCTGGTCACCTTTATTTACTGCCCCTTTAAATTATAAATGTGCCATTGTTTTAACCCAGGGTTGACACGTTTGTATAAAACTCAAGATCCAGTCAAAATACTGAAGAGCAAAGTAAAAAATTTTAAAAGCCAAAGAGTGATTTTGTATAAGTATTTAGGAGAAGAGAATCCAAAAAAGTTAGTACCAAGATTGAGGGCCAGACTACAAGTGGAGCACTAAAATATCGCTTTTGTGAAAGTGATATTTGCGCTCCACTGAGTAATACCAGAGCACGCTATTGTGCGCTGGTATTACAAGTTGACAGCTATACGAACGCGAGAAAGCACTTTCATAGGCTCCAATAGGAGCCTTGTTCTGATGCCGTCAGAGATGGCACAGAACCTAAGCGCAGGGAAGTGAATAAGTAGTGCAGCGTAAATGCTTATATACATATATATTTGTGTTAATGTGTAGATAGCATATAAACAGATGAACGATTCACCACATAATCGGTAAGATAAAATCCAAAACTTTATTTCGTCTTCATACAAGACAGCATACGATAAAATCCAAATTCTTGATAATGGCACAAAACATCAATCTTTCATACAGAAAAGGGGTGTGGCACTAATGGCTTAGATACAAATATTAACACACACACCACATACTGTATATATGTGTGTTTGTGTGTGTGTGTATATATATAATTATATGAAAGCATAAACATATTTATTTACTGAGAACACACAGTTCCCATAGACCGCAATTTAAAGGCACATTGATAAAAAAAAAAAAAAAATCAAGATATTCCCTTGCAATGATCCAACATGTTTGGCTGATCCTGGCATTAAAGATTTTAGTGTGTTTTATGAGGGAGAGATTGTATATAGTAAAGTGAAGACATTTTTGGTAAATAATAGATTCCTGAACAGTACAGCCAACTGATTTGTGAAATAGTACAGAAACACAATAAGTGTTTTTTCTCCAACATAGGTGTGTCCGGTCCACGGCGTCATCCTTACTTGTGGGATATTCTCTTCCCCAACAGGAAATGGCAAAGAGCCCAGCAAAGCTGGTCACATGATCCCTCCTAGGCTCCGCCTACCCCAGTCATTCTCTTTGCCGTTGTACAGGCAACATCTCCACGGAGATGGCTTAGAGTTTTTTAGTGTTTAACTGTAGTTTTTATTATTCAATCAAGAGTTTGTTATTTTGAAATAGTGCTGGTATGTACTATTTACTCAGAAACAGAAAAGAGATGAAGATTTCTGTTTGTATGAGGAAAATGATTTTAGCAACCGTCACTAAAATCCATGGCTGTTCCACACAGGACTGTTGAGAGCAATTAACTTCAGTTGGGGGAACAGTGAGCAGTCTCTTGCTGCTTGAGGTATGACACATTCTAACAAGACGATGTAATGCTGGAAGCTGTCATTTTCCCTCTGGGATCCGGTAAGCCATGTTTATTACGATTGTAAATAAGGGCTTCAAAAAGGGCTTATTAAGACTGTAGACTTTTTTTGGGCTAAATCGATTGATTATTAACACATATTTAGCCTTGAGGAATCATTTTATCTGGGTATTTTGATATAATAATATCGGCAGGCACTGTTTTAGACACCTTATTCTTTAGGGGCTTTCCCAAAGCATAGGCAGAGCCTCATTTTCGCGCCGGTGTTGCGCACTTGTTTTTGAGAGGCATGGCATGCAGTCGCATGTGAGAGGAGCTCTGATACTTAGAAAAGACTTTCTGAAGGCGTCATTTGGTATCGTATTCCCCTTGGGGCTTGGTTGGGTCTCAGCAAAGCAGATACCAGGGACTGTAAAGGGGTTAAAGTTCAAAACGGCTCCGGTTCCGTTATTTTAAGGGTTAAAGCTTCCAAATTTGGTGTGCAATACTTTTAAGGCTTTAAGACACTGTGGTGAAAATTTGGTAAATTTTGAACAATTCCTTCATGTTTTTTCGCATTTGCAGTAATAAAGTGTGTTCAGTTTAAAATTTAAAGTGACAGTAACGGTTTTATTTTAAAACTTTTTTGTACTTGTTATCAAGTTTATGCCTGTTTAACATGTCTGAACTACCAGATAGACTGTGTTCTGAATGTGGGGAAGCCAGAATTCCTATTCATTTAAATAAATGTGATTTATGTGACAATGACAATGATGCCCAAGATGATTCCTCAAGTGAGGGGAGTAAGCATGGTACTGCATCATTCCCTCCTTCGTCTACACGAGTCTTGCCCACTCAGGAGGCCCCTAGTACATCTAGCGCGCCAATACTCCTTACTATGCAACAATTAACGGCTGTAATGGATAATTCTGTCAAAAACATTTTAGCCAAAATGAACACTTATCAGCGTAAGCGCGACTGCTCTGTTTTAGATACTGAAGAGCATGACGACGCTGATATTAATATTTCTGAAGGGCCCCTAACTCAGTCTGATGGGGCCAGGGAGGTTTTGTCTGAGGGAGAAATTACTGATTCAGGGAACATTTCTCAACAAGCTGAACCTGATGTGATTGCATTTAAATTTAAGTTGGAACATCTCCGCATTCTGCTTAAGGAGGTATTATCCACTCTGGATGATTGTGACAAGTTGGTCATCCCAGAGAAACTATGTAAAATGGACAAGTTCCTAGAGGTGCCGGGGCTCCCAGAAGCTTTTCCTATACCCAAGCGGGTGGCGGACATTGTTAATAAAGAATGGGAAAGGCCCGGTATTCCTTTCGTCCCTCCCCCCATATTTAAAAAATTGTTTCCTATGGTCGACCCCAGAAAGGACTTATGGCAGACAGTCCCCAAGGTCGAGGGAGCGGTTTCCACTTTAAACAAACGCACCACTATACCCATAGAGGATAGTTGTGCTTTCAAAGATCCTATGGATAAAAAATTAGAAGGTTTGCTTAAAAAGATGTTTGTTCAGCAGGGTTACCTTCTACAACCAATTTCATGCATTGTCCCTGTCGCTACAGCCGCATGTTTCTGGTTCGATGAGCTGATAAAGGCGGTCGACAGTGATTCTCCTCCTTATGAGGAGATTATGGACAGAATCAATGCTCTCAAATTGGCTAATTCTTTCACCCTAGACGCCACTTTGCAATTGGCTAGGTTAGCGGCTAAGAATTCTGGGTT
The DNA here is from genome assembly GCF_027579735.1 of Bombina bombina. Taxonomy (NCBI): domain Eukaryota; kingdom Metazoa; phylum Chordata; class Amphibia; order Anura; family Bombinatoridae; genus Bombina; species Bombina bombina. The sequence continues at coordinate 840,576,266 of NC_069499.1, read as the reverse complement.
TGCTATTGTGGCGCGCAGAGCGCTTTGGTTGAAATCTTGGTCGGCTGATGCGTCTTCCAAGAACAAGCTACTTAACATTCCTTTCAAGGGGAAAACGCTGTTTGGCCCTGACTTGAAAGAGATTATCTCGGATATCACTGGGGGTAAGGGCCACGCCCTTCCTCAGGATCGGCCTTTCAAGGCAAAAAATAAACCTAATTTTCGTCCCTTTCGTAGAAACGGACCAGCCCAAAGTGCTACGTCCTCTAAGCAAGAGGGTAATACTTCTCAAGCCAAGCCAGCTTGGAGACCAATGCAAGGCTGGAACAAGGGAAAGCAGGCCAAGAAACCTGCCACTGCTACCAAGACAGCATGAAATGTTGGCCCCCGATCCGGGACCGGATCTGGTGGGGGGCAGACTCTCTCTCTTCCCTCAGGCTTGGGCAAGAGATGTTCTGGATCCTTGGGCGCTAGAAATAGTCTCCCAAGGTTATCTTCTGGAATTCAAGGGACTTCCCCCAAGGGGGAGGTTCCACAGGTCTCAGTTGTCTTCAGACCACATAAAAAGACAGGCATTCTTACATTGTGTAGAAGACCTGTTAAAAATGGGAGTGATTCATCCCGTTCCATTAAGAGAACAAGGGATGGGGTTCTACTCCAATCTGTTTATAGTTCCCAAAAAAGAGGGAACGTTCAGACCAATCTTAGATCTCAAGATCTTAAACAAGTTTCTCAAGGTTCCATCGTTCAAGATGGAAACCATTCGAACTATTCTTCCTTCCATCCAGGAAGGTCAATTCATGACCACGGTGGATTTAAAGGATGCGTATCTACATATTCCTATCCACACGGAACATCATCGGTTCCTGAGGTTCGCATTCCTGGACAAACATTACCAGTTCGTGGCGCTTCCTTTCGGATTAGCCACTGCTCCAAGGATTTTCACAAAGGTACTAGGGTCCCTTCTAGCTGTGCTAAGACCAAGGGGCATTGCTGTAGTACCTTACTTGGACGACATTCTGATTCAAGCGTCGTCCCTTCCTCAAGCAAAGGCTCACACGGACATTGTCCTGGCCTTTCTCAGATCTCACGGATGGAAAGTGAACGTGGAAAAGAGTTCTCTATCTCCGTCAACAAGGGTTCCCTTCTTGGGAACAATAATAGACTCCTTAGAAATGAGGATTTTTCTGACAGAGGCCAGAAAAACAAAACTTCTAGACTCTTGTCGGATACTCCATTCCGTTCCTCTTCCTTCCATAGCTCAGTGCATGGAAGTGATCGGGTTGATGGTAGCGGCAATGGACATAGTTCCTTTTGCACGCATTCATCTAAGACCATTACAACTGTGCATGCTCAGTCAGTGGAATGGGGACTATACAGACTTGTCTCCAAAGATACAAGTAAATCAGAGGACCAGAGACTCACTCCGTTGGTGGCTGTCCCTGGACAACCTGTCACGAGGGATGACATTCCGCAGACCAGAGTGGGTCATTGTCACGACCGACGCCAGTCTGATGGGCTGGGGCGCGGTCTGGGGATCCCTGAAAGCTCAGGGTCTTTGGTCTCGGGAAGAATCTCTTCTACCGATAAATATTCTGGAACTGAGAGCGATATTCAATGCTCTCAAGGCTTGGCCTCAGCTAGCGAGGGCCAAGTTCATACGGTTTCAATCAGACAACATGACAACTGTTGCGTACATCAACCATCAGGGGGGAACAAGGAGTTCCCTGGCGATGGAAGAAGTGACCAAAATCATTCTATGGGCGGAGTCTCACTCCTGCCACCTGTCTGCTATCCACATCCCAGGAGTGGAAAATTGGGAAGCGGATTTTCTGAGTCGTCAGACATTGCATCCGGGGGAGTGGGAACTCCATCCGGAAATCTTTGCCCAAGTCACTCAGCTGTGGGGCATTCCAGACATGGATCTGATGGCCTCTCGTCAGAACTTCAAAGTTCCTTGCTACGGGTCCAGATCCAGGGATCCCAAGGCGGCTCTAGTGGATGCACTAGTAGCACTTTGGACCTTCAAACTAGCTTATGTGTTCCCGCCGTTTCCTCTCATCCCCAGGCTGGTAGCCAGGATCAATCAGGAGAGGGCGTCGGTGATCTTGATAGCTCCTGCGTGGCCACGCAGGACTTGGTACGCAGATCTGGTGAATATGTCATCGGCTCCTCCTTGGAAGCTACCTTTGAGACGAGACCTTCTTGTTCAGGGTCCGTTCGAACATCCGAATCTGGTTTCACTCCAGCTGACTGCTTGGAGATTGAACGCTTGATCTTATCGAAGCGAGGATTCTCAGATTCTGTTATCGATACTCTTGTTCAGGCCAGAAAGCCTGTAACTAGAAAGATTTACCACAAAATTTGGAAAAAATATATCTGTTGGTGTGAATCTAAAGGATTCCCTTGGGACAAGGTTAAGATTCCTAGGATTCTATCCTTCCTTCAAGAAGGATTGGAAAAAGGATTATTTGCAAGTTCCCTGAAGGGACAGATTTCTGCCTTGTCTGTGTTACTTCACAAAAAGCTGGCCGCTGTGCCAGATGTTCAAGCCTTTGTTCAGGCTCTGGTTAGAATTAAGCCTGTTTACAAACCTTTGACTCCTCCTTGGAGTCTCAATTTAGTTCTTTCAGTTCTTCAGGGGGTTCCGTTTGAACCCTTGCATTCCGTTGATATTAAGTTATTATCTTGGAAAGTTTTGTTTTTAGTTGCAATTTCTTCTGCTAGAAGAGTTTCAGAATTATCTGCTCTGCAGTGTTCTCCTCCTTATCTGGTGTTCCATGCAGATAAGGTGGTTTTACGTACTAAACCTGGTTTTCTTCCAAAAGTTGTTTCTAACAAAAACATTAACCAGGAGATTATCGTACCTTCTCTGTGTCCGAAACCAGTTTCAAAGAAGGAACGTTTGTTGCACAATTTGGATGTTGTTCGCGCTCTAAAATTCTATTTAGATGCTACAAAGGATTTTAGACAAACATCTTCCTTGTTTGTTGTTTATTCTGGTAAAAGGAGAGGTCAAAAAGCAACTTCTACCTCTCTCTCTTTTTGGATTAAAAGCATCATCAGATTGGCTTACGAGACTGCCGGACGGCAGCCTCCCGAAAGAATCACAGCTCATTCCACTAGGGCTGTGGCTTCCACATGGGCCTTCAAGAACGAGGCTTCTGTTGATCAGATATGTAGGGCAGCGACTTGGTCTTCACTGCACACTTTTACCAAATTTTACAAGTTTGATACTTTTGCTTCTTCTGAGGCTATTTTTGGGAGAAAGGTTTTGCAAGCCGTGGTGCCTTCCATTTAGGTGACCTGATTTGCTCCCTCCCTTCATCCGTGTCCTAAAGCTTTGGTATTGGTTCCCACAAGTAAGGATGACGCCGTGGACCGGACACACCTATGTTGGAGAAAACAGAATTTATGTTTACCTGATAAATTACTTTCTCCAACGGTGTGTCCGGTCCACGGCCCGCCCTGGTTTTTTTAATCAGGTCTGATAATTTATTTTCTTTAACTACAGTCACCACGGTACCATATGGTTTCTCCTATGCAAATATTCCTCCTTAACGTCGGTCGAATGACTGGGGTAGGCGGAGCCTAGGAGGGATCATGTGACCAGCTTTGCTGGGCTCTTTGCCATTTCCTGTTGGGGAAGAGAATATCCCACAAGTAAGGATGACGCCGTGGACCGGACACACCGTTGGAGAAAGTAATTTATCAGGTAAACATAAATTCTGTTTTTTTAATTTTTTTTATATGTGGTACGATTGTCTTTCATTAATGGGTACTCTCATGCTCGTTATATCTAAGAGATCAGATTAATCAAATGTGGTTTTAACATTGAAATTTTGTCAAATTGCAGAATAGTACTCACTGGTGAAAGAATAGTATAATACATCATTGTAGTTTGACCCCATCTCACAGCACAAGGATGCAGCTTTTGTGAGGCCCATCCTATAAAAAGCTAAGTTAGATCATTGAAAAATTAAAAAAAAAAAAAAATTAATGTGCACTATGTTAAAGGGACAGTATACTGTAAAATTGTTTTTCCTTAAAGGGACACCCTAGTCAAAATTAAACTTTCATGATTCAGATAGAGAATGCGATTTTAAACAACTTCCCAATTTACTTCCATTAACAAAATGTGCACAGTCTTTTTATATATTTACACTTTTTGAGTCACCAGCTCCTACTGAGCATGTGCAAGAATTCACAGAATATATATGTAAATGCATTTCTGATTGGCTGATGGCTGTCACATGATGCAGTGGGATTGGAAATAGACATAACTTTAAAATTTATCAGAAAAAAAATCTACTCATTTGAAGTTAAGACATAGAGGCCTATTTATCAAAGGTCTGGCGAACCTGATCCGACAGTGCGGATCAGGTCCACCAGACCTCTCTGAATGCGGAGAGCAATACGCTCTTCGTATTCAGCATTGCACCAGCAGCTCTTGTGAGCTGCTGGTGCAACTCCGCCCCGTGCAGACTCGCGGCCAATCAGCCGCCAGCAGGGGGGTGTCAATCAACTCGATCGGGTTGAATTCTGGCAATGTCTGTCTGCCTGCTCAGAGCAGGCGGACAGGGTTATGGAGCAAATACAAACGAAGGGAAGCAGGCACTGCGTCAAGGAATCCTTAAAACCAAAAGATGCTTTATTGAAATATATTAAAAAGTACAGAGCTACATCCGCTGTATTACACGCACAAAGTACAAGGCAGGAGTATGTAAGACACATAGACTGTCTGACTAGTTTCGCGTCCCTGTAGGACGCTTATTCATAGACATCTTATGGGTTATGGGCTCTTTAGACCGCTGCAGT